>NW_016107613.1:1286168-1291604 GCF_001604975.1 Cebus imitator | reverse complement strand
ATTGAGATACCATCTCACACCAGTTAGAATGGTGATCATTAAAAAATCTGGAGACAACAGATGCTGGAGAGGATGTGGAGAAATAGGAATACTTTTGCACTGTTGGTGGGAGTGTAAATTAGTTCAACCATTGTGGAAGACAGTGTGGAGATTCCTCAAGGACCTAGAAAGTCCATTTGACCCAGCAATCCTATTATTGGGTATATATCCAAAGGATTACAAATCATTCTACTATAAGGACACGTGCACACGAATGTTCATTGCAGCACTGTTTACATTAGCAAAGACCTAGAACCAACCCAAATGCCCATAGACGATACACTGGATAGGGGAAATGTGGCACATATACACCATGGAATATTATGTAGCCATCAAAAATGAATTCTTTTTCAATCATTTTTATTAGGATTAATATTATATTCAGTTTTACAGTTTTGTTGAGTGCACAGAACAGGATCTATTTATTTATTTTTATTATACTTTAAGTTGTGGGGTACATGTGCAGATCGTGCAGGAATTTTACATAGGTATACACATGCCATAGTAGTTTGCTGCATCCTTTCTAGATATTTTCCTTTTGTTTGTTTTGTTGGGTGGTTAGTTAGCTTGTTGTAAAACCTTTCCAGAAGAACATACATGCACACTGAAGCTTTTCCCTTTTTCATTATAGCAATTTTTGAGAGACAATAAACTCCATGCTAAACATTCCTTCTACTCAGTCTTGCACAAAAACTCCAGGCAGGCCTTGCATTCATGGGAAAACTATGTAGGTAGATTCTCTTCAGTCATGCTCAATCTCCTTCTAAATGCTGCCAGGATTTTCTTGAAGCTTATGTGTGAGAGTTTGCCAGTATAACATACAATAACCACACGATGGATTAAGCACCCTATAGGAAGTGGGGTGTGTGTACAGGAACAATAAAAGAACTTGTTTTTTTATGCTTTCTCTTCTGTATATAAAGCTGTAGCCAAGAGGAACTTTTCCCATCTCGTTTCCCTTAGTCCAGTTTCAGCTAAGGGAACAACTTGAAGCTAAGCTCCCCCTCCCTCCTGGCTCTACTTCATTTTTTGCTAGGCTGAACTTCAGATGCCTACATGCATCTTCTTTAATTTTTAATTTGTATGGGTACCAAGTAGGTGGATACATGTAGGATGCACGAGATTTTTAAAGCAGGCATATAAGGTGTAATAACACATCAGGGTAAATGTGGTATCCATCATTTTTAAATAACTAAAATAGTATATTTGAAATGTTTGTAACACAAAAAAAATGATAAATGCTTGAGGTAATGGATACTCTGTTTATCCTGATGTGATTATTAACCTGTATTTGCTTCAAGTGACAGTTCCTAATTCAGGGATAACAATACAGATGTTTTGGAACAATGAAAGAACTTTTTTCAGTATAAGTGTTTCAATAGTTTGTTTAACTCACGAATCACTTTGGTCTTTAACCCTCACTCTGAAAATGGGAAAATGTTAACATGTGTTTGCTTAGTTTCTTCTACTTAAATCTGTGCCATGATTCAACATGCTTTCATAGAAAAGAAACATAACAAAATCATCTGTCATCTTTATATTTAATAGAGTAATGCATTATGAACAGTGGAAGTCTTGTTTCAGAATTTCTCTTAGAAATGGATATGTACTCTTTTGTAATAACAAGGAGCCCATAGTCAAATTATGAAGTATCAGGTGATAGGCAGAATGCTTTCTTTGAACCCAGGGGATAATTTATAAGTATTGTGGTAGGTGTTAAATAGAAAAACCTCAACATAATGGCTGTCTGCTCTCTTAGAACAGAAAGTCGAGTGGGAAATATAGAAAAATAACTAATTAAAGTTCTATGTGATAAATGCTAAGGTAGGGAAAGTTTATTCAGTTATAATATTTAAAAGTTCCTGCTGTCTAAGGCTCAACATAGGTAGTGATGGATATGTTAATTAATTTGATTGTGATAATTATTTCACAATCTATATGTATATAACATTACTACACTGTACACCTTGAATATATACAAGCTTGTCAAAATTTTTCTTTACTTTTTTTTTTTTTTTTTAGAAAAAAAATTAAAAAAAAAGAATGAAGGAAAGGAAGAAAGAGGAAGAGGAAGAGGGAGAGAGAACAGGGGTGTTGCTTTATTGCCTGGGCTAGAATGCAGTCTAAAAATGGATATGCCTGTAATTATGTTTAATAATAGAGACATAAAAAAAAATGAGGGAAGAAAATAATTAACAAGCAGCCAACCAATATTTCATTTAAACCTGTAAATAGGTGTGATGTAGTACTGATAAGAGTGTATATTTTGTGTATTTAAGTGGAGAGTTTTATAAATGTTAATTAAGTCTACTTGTTCCGGATCTGAGTTCAAGTCCTGAATATCGATGTTAACTTTCTGTCTCATTGATCTAATATTGATGTTGAAGTCTCCCACTTTTATTGTGTGGGAGTCCAAGTCTCTTTATAAGTCTTATATATCTGGGTATTCCTGTATTGAGTGCGTATATATTTAGTTTCTTTAGCTCTTCTTGTTGCATCGATCCTTTTATCATTATGTAATGTCCTTCTTTGCTTCTTTTGATCTTTGTTGCTTTAATGTGTATTTTATCAGCAAAAATTGCAACATATCCATAAAATGGTACAGATTTTACTAAGTCTGCGTTTTCCACTGTGGTTTCTGCAGCACCTAGTACAGAGCCAATACAGAAGTCTATCAATAAGAAGGTGTTGAATGAATAAATGTGTAGTAAGTGAGCATGATAACCTGTTGCTATAAGCATGTTGAGTTAGTTACTCTGCTCATGAAGTATTCATTAGTTAGTGTTTATTATGTTAGGTAATGCTACAGTGGAAAAGTATGTCACTTTAAGAACTTTCCAGTTGGGTACACTGTCAAAATAGGAACGCCTTTAAAACTCAATTTGGTACACTCAATCAGGGGCTTTATGTAAAACTTGCTCCACATTAAAGTGCTGATCATTTCTTAGAGTATTCCTATAATTCCTATAGATATTCCTATAGGAATCCCTATAATCAATTCCACAGGTAACATCTTCTTCTTGGAATTCTTTTTCATCAAGTGTCAAGTAATGGATGGTTTACTGGAAAGGGAGTCAGGGAAGCTGGGTTTGACTCTTGGTTCTACCACTTAAAGGCTGTGTGTCACAGGAGAACCTGACATACTTCTCTAAGCCTGTTCTGTTATTTCCACTCTGAATGTCATGAAACAACAGAACTAATTCAAGAATTTTTATGACTCTTTTCCTCCTAAAGTACATCATGTTGTAAGCACTCATTAAACATTAGTTCCTCTTTTTAGTGCAAGTAAAGGAATATTTTACTTTATTTTTCTTTATATGGCTTGAGCAAATTAATCTGTTAGGCTATGAAGAACATAAAGCTCTATAAATGTAAACAGGGATGGACAGCTTTTATTATATTCATAATGAAAAAAATCATGTATCACCCAGTTCTTTACCAAGAAATGTGCTTGCCCTATTTACAATATTACAACCTATTGTAAATAGATTGCTTCACATTCTCCCAATACAGACTGTTCTCTTATTCATTCCAGGAATTCCATGATGTTGTCAGCATCAATAGACACATCTCTATACACTGTAACAGGTGTAAACTGCTACCTCCACCAAAACTAAAAATATTTATAAAAACAACTTGCAGCTACACAAATGTTGTTAGGTCCTGAGATAAGCAGTTGTTCAGAGACATCTCCAGACATTAAAGCAGATATAAATATTCCCAGGTCTAGAAAGGGCAGGAACATAGCCAATGGTACCTCCCTTCAGCAATATGCAAGATCACCATTCCCATTTTCCTAATCTGCCCTACTGTCTACCTTGCTGTTTTGTTGTTTTCTTTTTTGAGACAGAGTCTCACTCTGTTGCCCAGGCTGGACTGCAATGGCATGATCTCGGCTCACTGCAACTTCCGCCTCCTGGGTTTAAGCATTCTCCTGCCTCAGCCTCCTGAGCAGTTTGAATTACAGGGGCCTGCCACCACACCAGGCTAATTTTCATATCTTTAGTAAGACAGTGTCCCCATGTTGGTCAGGCTAGTCTTGAACTCCTGACCTCAAGTATCTGCCTGCCTTGGCCTCCCAAGGTGCTGGGATTACAGGCATGAGCCACCGCACTCAGCCTATCTTGCTCTTTTTTTTTTTTTTTTTTTTTTTTTCTCTGTGTTCTCCCATTCGCAATACAGACCAGACACAGGGCCTGAGCTGAGGTGTATATGGAGCAGGTTTACTCTACCTCTTCGTTTTATACAGGCAGTGTAACCACACAGCCTGTGGTAAGCATCAAGAGGCTTCTATCTTCCTCTTTTAAAGCTATGACTCTACATCCAAAAATGAAGCATGGAAGGGTTTTTTTTTTTTTTTTACTTTAACAATGTTTTTATTAAATTGCACCAGGTTTTGAAGAGCTTTCCCTTTATACCACACATCTCTTCTCTCTATTACTGGAATAATATTAACCTGGACAGGACTGTTGGGATGTGTGTCTAGGGACAGTCTCTGGACTCTAAATATGTGTTGATTTATAGCAGGTTATCAGGATATCAGGATCATGGAATACTAGCACCAAAACCAAGAACTATGTGGAGGTTCCCCTCTCAGGCATAAGTCATTCACTATTGAAAGTCAGAAAATATTTTAGATTACAAGGAAATTATTCTTAACATTTTTTTGGCAAGGATTCCTTTGAAAACCTGAGGATATTTGTGACTCCTTTCACAAGGAAAATATGCATATTCAAAATTTCATACTGTAAATCAAGGAATAGAATTCTTGATCTGAGACATTTAAAGGGCTGTGATTCCCAGGACAAGGGCTGCAGTAGACTTTGAATTGCTGCCTCATAACTTTATGTTTCAAAATTAGAACACAAGAGCCAGAGAGAAATCCCTGGAGGTGGCATAATCTAGTGGACTGAGCACTGGTTTTGGAGTCAAACAGGCAAGTGTTTCGTTTTTAGAACAGTAACTTTTCAGTTAAGCGACTCACCTTAATGATTTTTACAAACGAGAAAACTATACTCAAAGAGTTTAAGTAATTTGTCAAAGTTTGTGAAGAGTAAATTATGAACCCATATCTGTCAGGCTCCAAATTCATATTCTTTCTAGTATGTTGTACTGATCAGCAGAATGGGCTTGCTAGCCCTAAAGCCATAAGTCTACCATTTGCAAACTTATGATAGATAGAAAACATTGAGGCCAAGGCAAGCATTTAGAAGACTGCTTGATATCCAAGCAGAGTGAGTCCCAGACTCTGGTGTAAGAAGTACCAGAAGTTTGGAGCAAGTAATTCTTAAGCAAAAGAAAGAACATTAGGCTTACATTAAGTAGTGCTTAATGGGAATAAGTATTGTGATGTTATTTCTTCAAATTTGTCTCTATTAATACTGGTTGAGTATCCCA
>NW_016107613.1:1261611-1286122 GCF_001604975.1 Cebus imitator | reverse complement strand
TTTAGATTTGAGGATATCTGCATTATATTCAGCAGCCCTAAATCTGAAAATCCAAAATTCAAAATGCTCAAAATTCTGAAACCTTCTGAGTGCTGACATGATGCTCAATGAAAATGCCCATTTAAGCATTTCAGATTTTGGATTTTTGATTAGGGATACTCAACCTATTCAAATCACTTTATATTCAATTAATGTTGATACATAGCTGTTTCAGCAATGCAATCTGCTTTTAAAAAGTTATCTTAAAATTATTTAATAAAAAACAGAAAAATAGGCAAGTGTATTTCTAATATATAGACTACTATTTTAAATATGACCAAAGAAAAAATAGGTTTCTGTGTTTCTGAAGAATAATTGCTGGATTTATAATAACTGAGTGCAGCTCCTAGTTCCCTCAATTGTTAGTTAGATGATCTTGGGCACTGAACTGAACTGTGCTTCAACTTCCTCACATATCAAATAGAGATGATATTTCCCACACATAATACTTATTTGGCAATTAGGTAAAATAATGTAGAGGATGACTGATGAATTAGAACATGAAAATTATGCTAGAGCTTTCAACATGTAATATAGAGGTTGATTCAGAATGTCAACTTGAAGCCCATCTTATATGTGTTTGTAAAACAGCTTTCCTATCTTCATGTGCAGAGTTCTGGGAAGATGGTATACTAATTTGCATTTGGAGCCCAGGGTCCTCCTGGAAGGGAAGAAACTGAGATACTAAGATTAAAGTTAGGAAAAATGTACTGAGGCAGGACAGGGTAATGCTAACCAATGCTCAACAGCAGGTAAGGACAACGGTGTCCCTGAACTAAAATTATACTTGGTGTCAGAAAATACCATCTTCTACACTGGGTCAGCACTAAATCTGAGAAGATGCAGGAGTATCGGAAAAAGGAAAAAGAGCCCACCCAACCCAGGTTTCTTGAAACAGGCTTCATTTGGGGGAGGTGGCCGTGTGAGTAACGTACGAGCTTTATCTTCCAGCCAACTTGGCATGGAATCTTCTCTGCTATGGAGTGGACCATCCTGTCTCTGGGAGTTCCTGCAGCAGAGTGGCAATGTGCACTAGCACTTAACGGAGAGGAAGAACAGGAGCTCAGGTTTAAACAGATGGCCTTGAGGATGACCCTGATCCTTGGGGACAATGCTTTCTTGCTTCCTCTTGGTAAGAGAAGCTCTGCCACAGAGATAATTATGCAGACAACACTTTTCCATTGTAAAGAAAAGTTCCTCTCTGAGACCTCAGAGGATGATTTATAGGTGTATAGAAAACCCAGGTAGCTTCTATCACAACAATTAATTGCATGAGGAACATGTGCTCGTATGATTATCTTATTTAATCTTTAAAACAACCTTATGAGACTGGCACTATCATTCCCGTTTTACATATAAGAACACTGAGACTCAGCAAGGTTAAAAAATGTGCTTGACTAATAAACAGTGAATCCCAGATCAGAAACCAGGTCTGTCTGATTCTAAGCCACACACTGAACTCATATTCTACTTCCTTGAAATCACTTCTTGACACAGTTTTTGACTTTCTGACAGGCCAGTATTTGGGCTGCAGCTATTCTTGTGAAAGATTTCTACAAGAAAAAAAACTGTTTGCAACTGGCTATTGCAGAACTCACATCCCTGGCAGCTTCAGCTTCGAATTATATTCCAGGTTTTCGAAGTCTATTAGGTTTTAAAACAGCCTGGGCTTTTTCTCCCATCCATGTTTCGGATAGCATACATTAACTGAATATTCTAACACATTTGCAAATGCAGTCACCCAGACAGTATATTACTGGAACAGTATACCCAGACAGCTATGCAAATGAAAAATACCTCTGCTTTTAAATGACCTGTAGACCTCTAATGACTTACTGTCAAATAAGCACAGTTAGGTTTGCGGGCTTCTCTAAAAGGATCTCAGCACTTTAAATTTGTGAAACTAAACTTGAAGTCTCCAGTGGTAATATGAGTATAGTATAGTAATTACAATTAGTTTAGATTTATTTAGCTGCATAGGCACTCAGCTTTTGAATTTTTACTCATGCTAAAGAGCAAAATGTGATGCTTCTTACAATGTCATTTTAATTCAACTTGGTTTAACCCTGGTTTTTCAAGCCTAGCCTTCCCCTTTCACCAGAAGTGCATGCTAATAAGTGCAGACAAACTGTCTAAATCTTTGTAACAAACGCTGGGAGGTACTACATTTTTAACAAGTATGAATTCCACAACATCAAGTGAAAGGATGCTGTTTCAGTGAACTATACTGCAAAAAGCTAAGAGACATATTACTTTATTTTAAATACAAGACTAGTAATTTTACTTTATTTGAACTTTACTTAAATCCCTGGAAGGTGATACTTTTCTAATTCTTTAGTTAAGACTATTTGCAATTTTTGTTGACACTGAAAGTCATTTGCTATTAAAGATACCTAAGTGTAAGTAATGTGACATCTAAAGCTGAACATATGCAGAAAGGAAACATTTGAAGAAGCAAGAATGAGTATAGTATTCTGTACTTACCTGTATTCACCTATGTTCAGGAAGATAACATAACAAAAAGATGAGAAGTCTCCTCTAGTCACCTTAATGGTATGTAACATCCTACCTTCTATTTATATGAGAACTTTTGCACCGTGGTTATGTCTCAATGCAATCATTTTTAACAAAGCAGTCATTCTGACCCCACAGGATTAATATGAGAAAGCCTAACAGTAGCAGCTTGGCAAGTCAGAAAAAAAATGAAATAGGTCCATTGAGATGAAAACTAAACTAGAGTATAAGCCTCTATGAGTAAAATGAAAACAAAACCAATTCTGAGATGAATAGAACAAGAGGGCAAGGCATTAAAGATTTCAGAAATCCCACTGCAATGATCCCAGGGAATTGAGTATTCTTTACTGGGATATAAATCATTATATTTTATGTTAAGAGAGAAAAGCATCTTAATAAGTTCTACTTATGATTGATGGGACCGTTTGTAATTCCATGGTATCTGTGAGAGGCCAAGGTCTCCTTGTAAATTATTATCATTATCATTATTAAATATTTTTTCCTGTGTAATCTAAAGAAGCAGAAGGTTTGCTGAGAAAATTGGACAGCACTTTACTATGTGAGTCAACCTGGAACAGAATTTCTCAGGGAAGAGTCACTGGGCTTGCCCATTTTATGTAAATCTCCAGCGTAGATACACTATCCTAATAAAGGGTATGATGGAATCTCTTATATATACCTCCACCGTCTGTTTTTCTGGGAAGGCAAGGCTTTTGGAGATGACTAAATTTTTATATGGGTAAAATAGGAGTGGGATAAAGATTGGGATTATTTCTTTTGGGAAATTTAATTTTATTACCCGTTCTGATGGTTGGTCTATCACCAAATGAACAAGAGTGAAGGAGGGAGACTAGTCGGAAAACTCCTGCAGTAGCCTATGCAACAGGGGATAGTGCTTTACACTATGCTTTTAATAGTGGAGATAGTGAGACATGGTCCAATTTAGGACAGATTTTGTTCCAAGAACTAAGATTTACAGATAGAATGGATATGCACTTTTGAATCTTCAACACCTAGCACAATATACATGACGTAAATAGGCAGTGGATATAAAAGATGGTTCAAAATAAGGAAATCTATCAAGTCAGAGGGCAGAAAAATCCACATAATCACCTTGATCAATAAAATTGACACTTTGCATGTATGAAATGCAAAAGAATTATAAATAACTGAAAAGAGTGAAGCCTCACTAGCAGGTGTGATAAATTTAATTATCACCCATAAACTAGGAAACATTGCTTTTTGGATTTCTTATCCAAAATGATAAATTGTTGGCTAAAATGTGGAGAAGCCTCTTCCTTATCTTTTGCAAATCTGTGCTTGACCTTGATTTTTCCACAATAAACTTAAAAAATCTATTTAATATAAATGAAGTTATTTTTTAAAGATTTATTACCCATTCTGTAGTATTGAGATTTTGAAAAGTTACAAATATCTGAGTATGTTTGGTAAGTTTTCATTTAAGAGTTTATAGGGATGGACAATCTAAATCAATGAAGTATTTAATGGGATCACAAGATTCTAAAATGCACGTGTCATTTCTCCTTCTGTATCATTTTCTTTAATGTTACTACTTTCTTTTACCTTTTCATACATATTTCCTTAGAGTTCTTGGGAAACCTTATGGCTAAAATCTTGATAAATACTCTGCATACTCTATGAAAGGTTGAATCTTTCTAACAGGAAAAAAGATGTTAAGGGGCAGAATGTATAACCGTTCTTCTTCAGATTTATGATATAGTAAACATACAATCTTCTTTTTCCTGTTAAAAATACTATTAGAGATCTGGAATGGGCATCTGACCAAGTGGTCTGGTTTTAGCTCTTTGTTTCAACTTCTCTCTTACCACATTTATCACCCTCCATGATTCCCCAGTGCAGATAGCATGTGACCTGAGAGGAGAGCGAGTATCCCCAACTTCTGCAATGCCTTAGGCTGCTGCACCCACACTTCTGTGAGTAATTGCATCACAGCCACAACACTTCCACCTTCATGTTTCGCTGTTGTTTTGTTTTGTTTTCTTGGAAATCTCCAGCCTTCTTTGAGTAGAACTTTATCTGAAAGGGCTCAACCTTCAGAGTATCCCAGA
The DNA here is from genome assembly GCF_001604975.1 of Cebus imitator. NCBI lineage: Eukaryota > Metazoa > Chordata > Mammalia > Primates > Cebidae > Cebus > Cebus imitator. Next base: position 1,281,479 of record NW_016107613.1, on the reverse strand, counting down.
CTTTTAATAAGTCTTACAGTAAACTCTCATATCTATTATGCTTCTTCCCCAGGAAAATAAACTTTAATTCTGAAGCCTCTGTACAAAAGACTTCTCTTATGTCCCGCAGAGAAAATGTACAAACCCTTTTCAAGTAATTTGAACTACCTTCTTGTGTAACAGTAAAGCAGGAACTTAAACATTGAATGAAGTTACAAATAATACTTATTGCTTATGAAAGAGTGAGTCTTCCATAAATAGTTTGTAAAGTGAGTGAGTGAGGGAATAAATACACAATGGTATGACCTTCATATATTGTATATAACAAAATACAACCATCTCTGTAAAGCACCCCTCAAATAAATTTCTATATGAAACCACAAGTTTAGAGCCTTAGCTCAGGAGGTGATATAAAACTGAGGTTGGATCTGAGTTCTGCTACTGGACAACAAAATGACCTCAGTCAGTTGCCTAACTTTTCTAAGACTCAGTTCCCTCATATTTAAAATAGAAATTCAGCGTCTTTGTGTAACAGTTGAATAGGATATGTTAAACTCAGCATAGTACTACACTCATAGCACATATTCAATAAATTATAATAGTTATAACTGGATCCACTTAAATAATTAAATTTTATAAAAACTTTCTAATGATGTCTTGATGGCCCATGAGTGATACAATCAATTAAGTCAGGAAAAATACAAAATAACCGGATACATTTTTTTTCATTATTATAACTGTTACCTTTACCTACAGACTCATGGTCCAGAGTCAATATATTTTCTAAACTGTGGTAAGATGACTAAGGGTGGGAGTGGATAAAGTATGTTCATTTGAACTCTGTATAATGATATGCGGAATAGTTATTTGAGCAGGGTAGCTGCACTGAAGCTTCATCTAACTGAAAAATATTATGAAACATGATGCGTAATCATCCTTTTGGCCTCTGCTATAGAGTGGTCATGATTGTAATTAAAGTTAATCACTAGTTATACTGCAAAACAGGAAACATTGTGATGGAGATGGGCTGTGATAGGAATGCCAGGATTTAATCACTGAATGCTGAGGCATCAGTATCAGGGGATGGAGAAAGCTGGCTTAGAAAAAAAAAATGAAAATAAAGCACAAGTCAAGTCCCTAGAAGATAAAGTGTACAATGAATTTTGCTTATTGCATAAGTGGAGATGTCACGCTGAGAAGTATCAGAGTCAAAATTAATGAAAAGTGACATTTCAAAATGGAGGAATTTTTTAATGTATGTGGAAATATTCACCTTTAGATTCATTGCACATCAGGGTGAGTACAGCCAATAATAATATATTGTGTATTTCAAAATAAGAGAATAAATTTCAAGTGTCTCATCATTAAAAATCATAGGTAAGCAAGGTGATGGATATGTTAAGCAGCTTTATTTAATCGAAGTACATTATATACATATATCAAAACATCACATTGTACCCCATAATAGTATACAACTATTATTTGTCAATTTAAACATCTATCATGGTCATACGTGAAAATTGGCCATGATCTAAACACCTAAAAATAATGAAATTATTAACAAATTCCAATACAAGCATATGTCAGAAATTATACAGCCATAGAGTGATGCTTATGGTGACTATGATAACATGAAAAAATACTTATGTTTAAATATTAAATGAAGAAAATCATGATTAATTTCAAAGATGTTATGATTATACAAATAATGCATATTTTAAATCAAGAAGAGGTTGATATATTTAGTTATTTGCTTTGAATCAGGACTCAAAATAATATATTTCCTTGTATCATTTGTTTTTAGTAAGCACATATTGATTTATTCATCACCATCTACAATGAAGAATGCAGGAAATTGTCTACATTGTGAAATCCAATTGAAATCTCTTTCTAGAACATCAGAGTTCTCTAGATGTGAAAGAATAAACTTAAAAAAAGAGTTCATAAAAAAGACTAATTTGGGCCACCTGGATCATGAAAATTGAGTTACACACTCATATGACACATCTAAAAGTTGTCTTAAATTATTTACAGTAAATGGTAAAATCTTTTTAAAATGTGTATTCTTGTATTCTTAAAATCATAGAGATTCATTCTAGATATGTTTAAGATAAAAGCATGATTCATAGAGTGCATAGTATTTTATTTGTAAATGAAATGAAATATTGGTACTAGAAGGTGAAACAATATTATCATATGAAAATCTATAAAAACAACTGTTGAATTTTAATTGGACTTCGATGGATAACCTTTGACTGTATTTTCCGTTTCTGAGCATTGTCATAACTCAGTCAGACTGGGTTATATGCCCATGACCCAGGTGATCAAATGGACAATTTAACATCTGATCTGGTTAGTTTTAAGTGAACTTCACGAGGCTCTTTGCTGAAAAATTACATTTAAAGCAAAATATGAATTTCATGTGGTGTAAGAAGTAGGAAGTTGTTTCTTTTTAGTTAATTTGAAGGGTAAAGGAAACTTGGTGGGTGCATTTAACTATAAATAGGCTATTATCTAAAGTAGCACTATTCCAGGTAGGTAGAGCAAAATATGAAGCACTGAAGGACAAATCTTTGACAACAATAAAGTATCACTACATAGAGAGGGCAACTCTCAACTCATTGTACAGAAATCAAATATCAAGACTAGGTTAAGGTCATATTACAGTAAATAAAACAGGGAGGAATCACAGAAAATTAACAATTTTAGGCTTTGGGGTTGATTTGCCTTCGGTGTATTACCAGGCAGTTCAGTTTAAAATGTGTTTCTTTGGGTCCCTAGATAAATGGTATCCTTGCTAGCTATTCTGACAGACTTCTGAGAATAGTTTAATGAAAGCTGCTTACACTTACATGAATAGCCAAAGACTCCTCAAACTGGGCTCTGTCACTTAAAGCCTATGGGACCTTAGACAAGTCACATAAATTACCTGAGCCTCAGTTTACCACCTGCAAAATAGTTAAAAGGATCTCTCTCTTATGGAGGTGCCATGTTAATTAAGTTAAATTAAATGCCATGTGGAAAATACTTAGGACAATATATGGCTACCAGATAGGTATGTGTATCATTATATATTGTTTTGTAATAAATTACTACACATTTCATGACTTATCACAACGCTTATTTATTTATTTTATTTTTATTTATTTATTTATTTATTTATTTTTGAGAGAGTCTCGCTCTGTCGCCAGGCGCCAGGCTGGAGTGCAGTGGCACGATCTCAGCTCACCGCAACCTCTGCCTCCCATGTTCAAGCAATTCTTCTGCCCCAGCCTCCCGAGTAGCTGGGACCACAGGCGCATGCCACCATGCCCAGCTAATTTTTGTATTTTTTTAGTAGAGACGGGGTTTCACCATGTTGGCCAGGATGGTCTCAATCTCTTGACCTTGTGATTCGCCCACCTCAGCCTCCCAAACTGCTGGGATTACAGGCGTGAGCCACCATGCCCGGCCACAACCCTTATTTATTAACACATTGTTCTTTAGGTGAGAAGTTCAGGAGGACTTACTTGAATCCTCTTCTTAGGATTTCACAAGATTAAAATCAAAGTGTTGCCAACCACTTTTTTTATCTGAAGCTTGGAGACCTCCTTTTGGCTCATTTCTGTTATAGAAGTCAGTTCCTTATATCTTTTTGACTATTGGCTCAGGGTCAATCTAGGCTCCTAGATCTCCTTGCATAAGGTCCTTCATCACATGCTTCGATTCTGTCTGACTGTCTCTTCTTCTACCAGAGAGGAAAAGAAAATATTATGTTATTAAATGGTTCATGTGATTAGGCTCACCCTGATAATCTCCTTTTTAATTGACTCAAGATCAACTGATTTATAATGTTAATATATTTGCAAAATCCTTTTTGCCATGAAAAGTAGCATAATAACACTTGTGATTTCTCATCATATTGCTTTTTTGGCACAATGCTTGATTTTATTCATTTTATATTCTATTTCCATAGGTTTTGGGGGAACCACTGATATTTGGTTACATGAGTAAGTTCTTTTGTGGAGATTTGTGAGATTTTGGTGCACCCATCACCCGAGCAGTGTACACTGAACCCAATTTGTAGTCTTTTATCCATCACCCTCCTCTCACCCTTTCTGCAGAGTCCCCAAAGTCCATTGTATCATTCTTATGCCTTTGCATCCTCATAGCTTAGCTCCCACTTATAAGTGAGAACATACAATGTTTGGTTTTCTATTTCTGAGTTACTTCACTTGGAATCATAGTCTCCAGTTCCATCTAGGTGGTGTTATTAATTCATTTCGTCATATATGTACACCACAATTTGGGGATAATTGGCAAGCCACATGTAGGAGAATTAAACTGGATCCTCATATCTCACCTTACATAAATATCAACTCAAGATGGATCTAGGACTTAAATCTAAGACCTGAAGCTGTAAAAATGGTAGAAGATAACATCAGAAAAACCCTTCTAGACATTGGAAAGAGCAAAGACTTCATAACCAAGAAATCAAAAGCAAATGCAACAAAAACAAAGATAAATAACTGGGACTTAATTAAAGAGCTCTGTACAATGAAAGGAAGAGTGGGGCCTTGGGGGATGGTGTTTTGGTCAGTGGGGAAGATCTCTCATGAATGGCTCGGTACCCTCCTCCTGGTAATGAGTGAGTTCTCACTCTGTTGGTTCACATGATATCTGGTTGTTGAAGAGTCTGGCACCTCTCTCTCTCATGCTTCCTCTCTCATCGTGTGACATACTGGTTCCCCTTACCTTCCTCCATGAGTGAAAGCTTCCCAAAGCATTTCATCAGAAGCCAAGCAGATGCTGGTGCCACCTTTCTTGTATAGCCTGAGATCTGTTAGCCACATAAATGACTTCATTGTTGTTCTTGTTTGTTTGTTGTTGTTATTTTTGAGAGAGTCTTTTTCTGTTACCCAGGCTATAGTACATCACAGCTGTCTGCAGCCTCAACCACTTAGGCTCAAGTTATTCTGCCACCTCAGCCTGTTGAGTAGATGGGGCTACGGGAGCAAGTCACCACACCAAGCTAATTTTTTTTTCTTTTCTTTTCTTTTCTTTCTTTTTTTTTTTTTTTTGTAGAAACAGGGTCTACTAGCCCAGGCCAGTCTCTAACTTTTCGCCTCAAGCGATCCTCCCATGAAGACCTCCTAAAGTGCTGAGATTATGAGTGTGACGTACTGAGCCTGAGCAGACCTCTTTATAAATAATTCTGCCTCAGTTATTCCATTATAGCAATGCAAACAGACTAATACTCTTTCCTACTATGAAGAACCTGAGAGAATAATGTCAAGGCATGCATCACATGTGCCTTCCCTAAATGCTACTGCTCTTCAAAATAACCTCTTAAAATTTTACAAATTAGAAAACAGAAGTTTAAAAAGTTAAATAGTTATGTAAAATATCACAGTTGGTAAGGTGGCAGAGGCGGTTTTCAAGCCATATTCATTCCACTATAAATACTTTAAAAATATTATGCCACCTCCTACATTGGTTACATAAAAATGAGTGTTTCTGTTGTATGAAATTTTATTTCGCTGCATATTCATTTACGAAATACACATATAAACCTATGTATGTAAGTGTATACCCATCTTCCCCAAACTTAATGGTTGAAAACAGTTTAAATAGATGAGTCAATTTACTCAGTATCTAGAATCATGATAGCAATCCCAGAATTATTACATGATTGGCAGGAAATCTAATCAACTGTAACTCAAAGTAATTGGCTAAACTTTCAACTCTTGACTTGAGACCAATTACTATTCAGTCAGTGGCACTCCAAGTTGGCTCAAGTTTCACCTTTGACTGCAAACCAAACTACTATGAATAACTTGAATATGAATTGTTAAGAGATTTTTTGCCTCATATCTTGGTATCAGTTATGGGCTAGAATTGAGAGAAAATTCCCAGTTAGGAGGTTTCCAAAGCCAAATGAAGTAGAACCACAGAATAATGATGTTTGAAAATTCTGGTTCCATTAAAACCATGATGGAGAATGTGTTGCTTTTACTATATTCTAATACAGTATCGCAAGGGTTCTTTACCTAGAGTAACATAATATAACCATTGCTTCTGTTGGCCACACTGGTTTGGGAAAATCCAGGGAACAAATATAAATAAGATCTGTGATATGTCTCTCTTATCCAATGTTAGATCCCTAGAATAGTGCCTAGGAAATAGTAGATTCTCAATGTTTATTCATCGAATGCATGAAACACAATGATACATAATTCTGCAGAATACTCCAATTGCACATGCAAGATAATCAAATATTAAATCTTCCTCCAATGATCCCAAAGTTGTTAAGCCTGCCTTTAAGGCTCCATGTGTAAATATAGAAAGATGAATACCTCATGTTCTAATTCATATATACAATCTAAAAAAGTCAACTTATAGAAGCAGAGAGAAGAATGGTAATGGCCAGGGGCTGATGGAGGGGGCAGATGGGAGATGTTGGTCAAAGAGCACAATTTCAGTTCATTGGGATATATAAGCTTTGGAGATCTAATATACAGCGTGGTAACTGTAATTAAAAATACTGTTTTGTATATTTGAAATTTTCTAGGATAGGAGGGCTTAAATGTTCTCACTACCAAAAACGAAAGATAACTATGTGAAGTGATGGATGTGTTAATCCTTTTTTTTAAAATTGTACATTAGCTTCTGGGATACATGTGCAGATCATGCAGGATTGTTGCATAGGTACATACATGGCAATGTGGTTTGCTGCCTCCATCTCCCTGTCACCTGTATCAGGCATTTTTCCCCATGTTATCCCTCCCCAACCTACCCATCTCTCTGGCCCTCCCAGCACCCCCCAAACAGACCCCAGTGGGTGATGCTCCCCTCCCTGTGTCCATGTGTTCTCATTGTTCAACACCCGCCTATGAGTGAGAACATGCAGTATTTGAAGTTTTTGTGTCAGTTTGCTGAGAATGATGGTTTCCAGATTCATCCATGTCCCTACGAAGGACACAAACTCATTGTTTCTTATGGCTGCATAGTATTCCATGGTGAATATGTGCCACATTTTCCTTGTCCAGCCTATCATCGATAGGCATTTGGGTTGGTTCCAGGTTTTTGCTCTTGTAAACAGTGTCACAGTGAACATACATGTGCATGTGTCTTTATAATAGAATGATTTATGATTCTTTGGATATATACCCAATAATGGGATTGCTGGGTCAAATGGGATTTCTATATCTAGGTCCTTGAGGAGTTGGCACACTGTCTTCCACAATGGTTGAACTAATGTACACTGCCACCAACAGTGTAAAAGTGTTCCTATTTCTCTACATCCTCTCCAGCATCTGTTGTCTACAGATTTTTTAATCATCGCCATTCTAACTGGCATGAGATGGTATTTCAATGTGGTTTTGATTTGCATTTCTCTAATGACCAGTAATGATGAGCATTTTTGCATATATTTGTTGGCCTCGTATGTGTATTCTTTTGAGAATTGTCTGTTCATATCCTTTGCCCAGTTTTGAATGGGTTTGTTTTCTCTTGTAAATCTGTTTAACTTCTTTGTAGGTTCTGGATATTAGCCCTTTGCCAGATGGGTAGGTTACCAACATTTTTTTCCCATTCTGTTGGTTGCCAGTTCACTCTAATGATTCTTTCTTTTGCTGTACAGAGGCTCTGGAGTTTAATTAGATCCCATTTGTCTATTTTAGCTTTTCTTGCCAATGCTTTTGGCGTTTTAGTCATGAAGTCCTTGCTTATGCGTATGCCCTGAATGCTTTTGCCCAGGTTTTTCTCTAGGATTTTTATGGTGTTAGGTCTTATGTTTAAGTCTGTAATCCATCTGGAGTTATGGCTGCAGAATATTTAGTGTAATATGACTGCAGAATATTTAGTGTAAGGCGTCAGGAAGGGATCCTGTTTCTGTTCTCTGCACATGGCTAGCCAGTTTTCCCAACACCATTTATTAAACAAGGAATCCTCTCCCCAAATTGCTTGTTTTTTGCCAGGTTTGTCAAAGATCAGATGGTTGTAGAGGTGTGGCATTGCCTCTGAGGCCTCTGTTCTGTTCCATGGTCTATATCTCTGTTTTGGTACCATTTTAATTACTGCAGCCTTGTAGTATAGTTTGAAGTCAGATAGTGTGATGCCTCTAGCTTTGTTCTTTTTGCCTAGAATTGTCTTGGCTATGCAGGCTCTCTTGGTTTCAAATGAGCTTTAAGGTGGTTTTTTCCCAGTTTTGTGAAAAGAGTCATTGGTTGCTTGATGGGGATAGCCTTGAATCTATAAATTACTTTAGTCAGTATGGCCATTTTCACAATATTGATTTTTCCTAACCATGATCATGGAATGTTTCTCCATCTGTTTGTGTCCTCTCTTATGGCCTTGAGCAGTGGTTTGTAGTTCTCCTTGAAGAGGTCCTTTACATCCTTTGCTAGTTGTATTCCTGAGTATTTTATTCTCTTTGTAGCTCTTGTGAATGGGAGATTGTTCTTGATTTGGCTCTCTTTAAGTCTGTTATTGGTGTATAGGAATGCTTGTGATTTCTGCACATTGATTTTGTATCCTGAGACTTTGCTGAAGTTGCTTGTCAGTTTAAGGAGATTTTGGACTCAGATAATGGGGTCTTCTAAATATATCATCATGTTGTATGCAAATAGAGACAATTTGACTTCCTCCTTTCCTAATTTAATACCCTTTATTTCTGTTTCTTACCTGATTGCTCTGGCTAGAACTTTCAATACTATATTGAATAGGAGTGGTGAGAGAGGGCATCCTTGTCCAGTGCCAGATTTCAAAGGGAATGCTTCCAGTTTTGCCCATTCAGTATGATATTGGCTGTGGGTTTGTCATAAATAGCTTTTATTATTTTGAGATACACTCCATTGATACCTACTTTATTGAGAGTTTTTAGCATAAAGGGCTGTTGAATTTTGTTGAAGACTTTCTCTGCATCTATTGAGATAATCATGTGATTTTTGTCTTTGGTTCTGTTTATGTGGTGGATTATTTTTATAGATTTGTGTATGTTAAACTAGCTTTGCATCCCCAGGATGAAGCCTACATAATCGTGATGGATAAGCTTTTTGATGTGCTGTTGCATTCAGATTGCCAGTATTTAATGGAAGATATTTGCATCTGTGTTCATCATGGATATTGGCCTGAATGTTTTCTTTTTTTGTTGAGTTTCTTCCGGGTTTTGATATCAGGATGATGTTGGTCTCATAAAATAATTTGGGAAGGATTCTCTCTTTTGGGATTGTTTGGAATAGTATCAGAAGGAGTGGTAACAGTTCCTCGTAGTATGTTTGGTAGAATTTGGCTGTGAACCCATCTGGACCTGGACTTTTTTTGGTTGGTAGGCTATTAATTGCTGCCTCAACTTCAGCCCTTGTTATTGGTCTATTTGGGGTTTCAACTTCTTCCTGGTTTAGGCTTGGCAAGGTGTAGGTGTCCAGGAATTTATCCATTTCTTCCAGGTTTACTGGTTTATGTGCATAGAGTTGTTTATAGTAATCTGTGATGGTAGCTTGTATTTCTGTGGAATTGATGGTGCTATCCCCTTTATTGTTTTTATTGCCTCTATTTGATTATTTTCTCTTTCCTTTTTTATTAATCTGTCTAGTGGTCTATTTTGTTGATCTTTTCAAAAAACCAGCTCCTAGATTTATTGGTTTTTTGAAGAGCTTTTTGTGTCTCTATCTCCTTCAGTTCTGCTGTGTTCTTAGTTATTTCTTGTCTTCTGCTAGCCTCTGAGTTTTTTGATCTTGCTTCTCTAGCTCTTACAACTTTAATGATAGGGTGTCAATTTTAGATCTTTCCTTACTTCTCATGTGGGCATTTGTTGCTATAAATTTTCCTCTAGACACTGCTTTAAATGTGTTCCAGAGATCCTGGTACATTGTGTCTTTGTTCTCATTGGTTTCAAATAACATCTTTATTTCTGCCTTCCTTTCATTGTTTATCCAGTTGACGTTCAGGAGCTAGGTGTTCAGTTTCCATGAAGTTGTGTGGTTCTGAGTTAGTTTTTTAATCCTGACTTCTAATTTGATTGCACTGTGGTCTCACAGACTGTTTGTTATGTTTTTCATTTTTTTGTATTTGCTGAGGAGAGATTTACTTCCAATTATGTGGTCAATTTTAGAGTAGGTGTGATGTGGTGCTAAGAAGAATGTATTTTCTGTGGATTTGGGGTGGAGAGTTCCATAGTTGTCTATTAGGTCCCGTTGGTCCAGATCTGAGTTCAAGTCCGGGATATCCTTGCTAATTTTCTGTCTTATTGATCTGTCTAATATTGACAGTGGAGTGGTAAAGTATCCCACTATTATTGTGTGGGAGTCTAGGTCTCTTTGTAGGTTGTTAAGAGCTTGCTTTATGTTTCTGGGTGCTCCTATACTGGGTACATATATATTTAGTTCATTAGCTCTTCTTGTTGTGTTAATATTTTTACCACTATGTAATGCCCCTCTTTGTCTCTTTTGATCTTTGGTGGTTTAAAGTCCATTTTATCAGAGACTAGGATTGCAACTCCTGCTTTTTTTTGCTCTGAATTTACTTGGTAAATCTTCCTCCATCCGTTTATTTTGAGCCTATGTGTGTCCTTGCACATGACATAGGTTTCCTGAATACAGCACACCAATGGGTCTTGACTTTTTATCCAATTTGCCAGTCTGTGTTTTTTGATTGGGGCATTTAGCCCTTTTACATTTAAGATTAATATTGTTATGTGTGAATTTGATCCTGCCATTTTGATGCTAGCTGGTTGTTTTGCCCATTAGTTGACACAGTTTCTTCATTGTATCAATGGTCTTTACCATTTGGAATGTTTTTAGAGTGGCTGATACTGGTTGTTCCTTTCGCTGTTCGGTGCTCTTTTCAGGAACTCTTGTAAGGCGAGCCTAGTGGTGACAAAATCTCTCAGCAATTGCTTGTCCGTAAAGGGTTTTATTTCTCCTAAGCTTATGAAGCTTAGTTTGGCTGGATATGAAATTTTAGGTTGAAAGTTCTTTTTTCTAAGGATGTTGAATATTGGCCCCCATTCTCTCTGGCTTGTAGGGTTTCTGCCAAGAGATCTGCTATCAGTCTTACGGGCTTCCCTTTGTGGGTAATTCGACCTTTCTCTCTGTCTTCCCTTAGCATGTTTTTCCTTCATTTCAACCCAGGTAAATCTGACGATTATGTACCTTGGAGTTGCTCTTCTTGAGGAAAATCTTTGTGGTATTCTCTGTATCTCCTGGACTTGAATGTTGGCCTGCCTTGCTAACTTGGGGAAGTTCTCCTGGATAATATCCTAAAGAGGGCTTTCCAGCTTGGATTCTTTCTCTCTGTCACATTAAGGTACACTGATCAAATGTAGATTAGGTCTTTTCACATAATCTCATATTTCTTGGAGGGTTTGTTCATTTCTTTTCACTCTTTTTTCTTTAATCTTGACTTCTCATTTTATTTCATTGAGTTGATCTTCAGTCTCTGATATCCTTTCTTCCGCTTAGTTGATTCAGCTATTTTAACTTGTGTATGGTTTGTGAACTTTTCGTGCTGTGTTTTTCAGCTCAATCAAGTCATTTGTATTCTTCTCTAAGCTTTTTATTCTAGTTAGCATTTCATCAAACCTTTTCTCAAGGTTCTTAGTTTCTTTGCATTGGGTTAGAACATGTTCTTTTAGCTCAGAGAAGTTTGTTATTACCCATCTTCTGAAGCCTGTTTTTTGCCAATTCATCAGACTCATTTTCCATCTGTTTTGGTCCTTTGCTGGTGAGGAGTTGTGATTCCTTGGAAGAGAGGTGTTCTGGTCTTTGGTGTTTTCATCCTTTTTGCACTGGTTTCTTCCCATCTTCTTGGATTTATCTACCTGTGGTCTTTATAGTTGGTGGTTTTCATATGGGGTGTCTGAGTGGATGTCCTTTTTGTTGTTGTTGGAGCTATTTCTTTCCGTTTTTTTAGTTCTTCTTCTAACAGTCAAGCCCCTCTGCTGCAGGACTCCTGGAGGTCCACACCAGACCCTGCTTGCCTGGGGATCACCTGTGGGGGCTGCAGAACAGTATTGGTTGCTGCCTGTTTCTTCTTCTGTTATGTTCATCCCAGGAAGGTACCCGCCAGATGTCAGCCTGCGCTCTTCTTTATGAGATGTTTCTTTGGATATACAGGGATCAGGGAGCTGCTTGAGGAGACAATCTGTCCTTTATAGGAGTTCAAGTACTGTGCTGGGTGCTCTGTTTTTCCTTTCAGAGCTGCTGGGTTGATATGTGGGAGTTGCTGGACAGGAATGTTTAAGTCCGTGACAGCATAACTCACAACCACCCCTTTTCCCAGGTGCTCTTTCCCAGAAAGGTGGGGCTTTATTTATAAGTTCCTGACATGCTGCTGCCTTTTTTCAAGGATGCCCTGCCCAGCAAGGAGTTAGTCTAGTCACAGTCTGCCAGCAGAAGTGTTACTGAGCTGCTGCTGGCTCTGCCCAGCTCCTTTGTAGACTTCCTTGCAGTTTTGTTTACAGAGGTACAATTAGAACTGCCTTGGTAGTGGCATTCTGCTCCAGTAATGGTGGACTACCTCAGTAATGGCAGACTGCCTCGGTAGTGGCAGACTGCCTCAGTAATGGCAGACTGCTTCGGTAATGGCGGACTGCCTCAGTAGTGGTGGACTGCCTCGGTAGTGGCGGACTGCCTCGGTAATTGCAGACACCCTTCCCACACTGAGCTAGACCGTTCCGGTCCAGCTGCACTTGCTGCGAAACTCTCAATCCAGAGCCTTACAGATTGCTGGTCTTTGTGATGGTGGAACCTGCCAAGCCATGTCACCTGGCTCCCTGTTTCAACCCCCTCTTTTTCAGTTGAATGGGCGACTCTGTCTCTCAGGCATTCCAGGTGCCAGTTGAAATGGCTACCCTGATTTCTGTGAGTTTTTGTGCAGAAACAGCCATGCTGGAAACTCATGGTGCTTTTCACCCGAGATTCTCCTGGTCTGTGGGTGGTAAAAACTCATTTGGAAATGTGGCGATCACTCACCCTCTGCATTGTTCTCACTGGGAACAGCACTCCAGAGCTGTTCCTATTCAGCCATCTTGGATCCACTAATCAGATATGTTAATTCTTAATTGAGTTAATTATTCCACAATGTATGTATGTATGTATATGTATATATATATATATATATACACATACATACACACATATATATATCAAAGCATTATGTTGTACTTCATAAATATCTACAATTTTTATTTGCCAACTCTACCTAATAAAGCTGTAGGCGAGAAGGGACCCACCAGACGATGTTTTAATTTGTTCTTTCAATCATTACATATATTTTAAGGAACTTAAGAAGAAAAGATAAAATTAGCAAGACATTTACCATCTGTTGCTCTACCTTCCTTTCTTAAGTTCAGAGTTTTTCTTTGATATAATTTTTTTCAAATATTAACAGCTTTCTTTCTATTTTGTTTTAGAACAGATGTGCTGGCGATTAATTATCTTAGTTTTTCTTTACTTCACATATATTTCTAAGAAATATTTTGACTGGATGTAGAAATCTGGAATGATAATTCCTTTTACGTTTTTAAAAAATAATGTACTACCATTTTCTGACCTCTTGGTCTCTTGCTTTCTTACATATAATGTGCAATTTTTCTCTGGCAGTTTCATAAATGTTTTTTGGGGAGGTGGGCAGTATTTGATTTTGAGCAGTTTGATCATGATATATCTGGGCATGGACTTGTTTGAGGTTATTGTATTAGGGTTTTACTGAGATTTTGGAACATAATTTATTTTGGAAGTTTTCAGACATTACATCTTTAACTGTTTTTTCTCATTTATTTTGTATTACTATTGTTTCTTTTTGTTTTTTTCAGACAGAGTCTCACTCTGTCACCAGGCGCCAGGCTGGAGTGCAGTGACGCAATCTCGGCTCACTGCAGCCTCCACCTCCTGGGCTCAAGCAGTTCTCCTGCTTCAGCCTCCCAAGTAGCTGGGACTACAGGTGCGTGCCACCATACCCAGCTAATTTTTGTATTTTTAGTAGAGACAGGGCTTCACCATGTTGGCCAGGATGGTCTTGATCTCTTGACCTCATGGTTCACCCACCTTGGCCTCACAAAGTGCTGGGATTACAGGTGTGAGCCACTGTGCCCAACCTACTATTGTTTTAATTGACAAATCATAATTATATTTATTTATGGTATATAATGTGATGTTTTGATATGTGTATACAATGAGGGTTAATTACATCAAGCTAACATACCCATCACTTTTTGTGATGAGACATTTGAAATTTACTTTCTTAGCAGTTTGAAATATGCAACATATTATTGTCATCTATGGTTGTCCTACTGTGCAATAGATCTCAAAAACTTCCTTATACCTGAATGAAACTTTGTGCCTATTGACCAACGTCTCCCCATTTATACCCTTTTCCCCCAGCCCCTCATAAGCACCATTCTACTCTCTACTTTTATAAGCTCAGCCTTATAAAAGTTTTCAGATTCCATGTATAAGATCATACATTATTTGTCTTTCTCTGCCTAGCTTATTTCACTTAGCATAATGTCCTCCAGATTCATTCATATTGCTGCAAATGATAGAATCCCATTCTTTTTAAAAGCTTAGTAGTATTTCATTTTGTATATATGCCATATTTTCTTTATCCATTCATCCATTAATGGACACTTAGGCTGATTCCATATCTTGGCTATTGTGAATAATGCTGTAATGAACATGGCAGTGCAAATATCTCTTTGACTTACTGATTCCAAATTCTTTAGATATTTACCCAAAAGAGGGATTATTGGATCATATCGTAGTACTACGTTTAGTTTTTAGGAAAACTTCCATACGATTTTTCATAATGGCTATACTAATTTATATTCTCACCAACAGTATATAAGGGTTTACTTTCCTCAACCTCTTCACCAATGTCTGTCATCGATTGACTTTTTAATAATAGTCAGTCTAACAGGTGTGGGGTGATAGCTCACTGTGGTTTTAATTTGTATTTCCCTAATGATTAATGATATTGGCCATTTTTTCATGAACCTGTTGACCATTTGTATGTCTTCTTTTCAAAAATGTCTGCCCAGGCCCTTTGTACATTTTTAAATTAAGTTATTTGTTCTCTTGCTATTGAGGAGTTTTTCTGAGTTCCTTACATACTTCAAATCTTAACCACCTAATGGGTGTATGGTTTATAAATTTTCTCTTGCATTCTGTGGCTTGTCTCTTCATTCTGTTTTTTCCTTTGCTGTGCAGAACTTTTTAGTTTGACACAGTCCCATTCATTTATTTTTCCTTTTGTTTCTTGTGCTTTTTTGGTCATATCCAGAAAATTTGTTGTCCAGATCAATTTCATGGAGCTTTTTAAAAATGGTTTCTCCGACCAGTTTTACAGTTTCAGCTGTTATATTAAGTCTTTAATCCACTCTTCTGCATCTTGATACCTGTTGACCCCAGTACCAGTTATTGAAAATACTGCCCTTTTTCTATTATGTGTTCTTGGTACCTTTGTCAAAAAACAATTGACCCTAAATGCCAAAGTTTATTTCTGGTCTTTCTATCCTAGTTCATTTGTCAATTTGTCAGTTTTTATACCAGTACCATGCTGTTTTGATTATAATAGCTTCATAGCATATTTTGAATTACTATAGTATGATGCATCTTTGTTCTTTTTGTGCAAGATTTCCTTGGTCTTTTGTGGTTTCATATAAATTTTAGATTATTTTCTATTTCTGCGAAAAAATGTCATTAAAATTTTGTTAGGGATTGTGTTGATCTCTAGGTTACTTTCAATGGTATGGATATTTTACCCATATTAACCGTTCCAATCCATGAACACCTTCTCGGGCTATCTTTTTATTTTTTTGTATTCTCTTCAATTCTGTTCATCAATGTTTTATAGTTTCCAGGGTAAAGATCTTTCACCTTCTTTGTTATGTCACTTTTAGGTAGTTTATTTTTTGTTGTTGCTACTATGTAGATGAGATTATGTTCCTATTTTATTTCTCTCATAGTTTATTATTAGTGTGTTGGATTGCTACTGATTTTTGTATGTTGATTTTATATTCTGCAGCTTTACTGATTTTGTTAATCAGTTCTAACATTTTTTGGTGTAGTCTTTATGGCAGGGGTGTCCAATCTTTTGGCTTCACTGAGCCAAATGGAAGAGGAAGAACTGTCTTGGGCCACACATAAAATACACCAGTGATAGTTGATGAGCTAAAAAACAAAAATCACCAAAAATATTTCATAATGTTTTAAGAAAGTTTACCAATTTATGTTATGCCACATTTAAAGCCATCCTGGGCTTCATGCAGCCCATACAAGTTGGAGAAACTTGTTTTAGGGTTTTCTATATATAAGATCATGTCATCAACAGACAATGTCATTTCTTTCTTTCCTATTAAGATGTCTTTTTCTGGCCTTAAAAAAGTAGCTTTCAACTATTCATCATTAAGTATGATGCTAGCTGTGGGCTTGCCATATAGGGCTTTTTATTGTGCTGAGGTATATTCCTTTTACACGTGATCTGAGAGTGTCTATCATGAAACGATAATGAGTTTTGTCAAATGCTTTTTTGTGTTTATTGAGAAAATAATATGGTTTTATCTTTCATTCTGTTAATATAATGTATCACATTTATTGATTCGTGTATATTAAAGCACTTTTGCCTCCTACTTTTAAATCCCACTTGATTATGGTGAATGACCCTTTAAATATGTTGCTAAATTTGGTTTGCTAGTATTTATATGAGGATTGAGCATTCAATGTTCATCAGAAATATTGGCCTGTTGTTTGTTTGTTTGTTTTTTCTTATAGTGTCCTCATCTGGTTTTGGTATTGGGGTAATACTGGCCTCATAAAATATGTATGAAAGTATTTCCTCTGTAATTTTTTGGAAGAGTTTGAGAAGAATTGATATTAACTCTTCTTTAAATGTTTGGTAGAATTTGCCTATGAGTGCATCCAGCCCTGAGCTTTTCCTTGATGGGCAAATTTTTATTACTGATTCAGTCTCCTTACTCGTGTGTGTGCGTGTGTGTGTGTGTGTGTGTGTGTGTGTGTGATTTTGTTGCAAATTACCCTTCCTTTCCTTTCTTCTTCTGGGACTCTGAGGAAATAAAGATTAGGCCTTTTGGCATTTTACCCCAATAACTTAGGGAGAGGTGTTGTTCATTTTTTTCATTGCTTTTCTCTCTTATTCAAATTGGATCGTTTCTGTTGATCTAGGTTCAAGTTCACTGGTTCTTCTTTCAGTCATCTCACTCTCATACTGCTATTGAATCCAAGTATAATTCAAAATTTGGATATTGTGTTTTTAAGTTCTAGAATTTCCATTATTTTCATTTATATCTTTCATTTCTCTGCTAAGATGTTCTGTCTTACCATTTGTTTCAAAAGTATTAGACCCTATCTTGTAGATCACATTATCATAGCTAATTTGTAAGTCATTGTTTCATAATTTCAATATTTGAATTATCTTGGGATTGGTGTTCATCTTCAGATAATAGTTCCTATGGTCAGAGAGAAGGATTCACCTTCCTGAAAGTTTTAGGTATTCTTCATGCTTACCACACACTACTCCTCAGCTGCCGTACAGCTTCAGAAAGGAGACACACCTGGAACCTGGGTAGAAGAGAAAAACAAACTGAAACAAAACCTGAGGATACTGTCTTTGTCCCATAAAGGTTCCCATTCCCGCTTCTCTGGTTAAAAGACATAGAGAGAGAGAGAGAGAGAGCTTCTTTTGGAAGTATTTCTGTCCACGCCTAGTATATAGTTTTAGGATTTGACTGTACTTAAGACTGTATTATATAAAAGAAAACAAAACAAAGCAAAAAACAGAAAATGTACCACTTGAGGTTTTAGTATTTTCAATTCTAATTTTCTTACCCAGTCTACATGCTACAATCTACTGTTGAGAGTCCTCAGACTGTGATCTATTACATTCGATCTAGGCTTCTATTTGTATTTGGTGGGAGAGAAGGAATAATATGCTTACTCAATCTTAATAAAACCCAAAACTCTACTATTTATTTTTTTAAGTAATTTGGCCCTTATATTTTCATTTTCAAAATTCTTTACTCTTTTCTGATTATTTATTTGTCATTGCATTCATTTGCCCTTTTTGTGTGTAACTTAGCTTTGTCTCCCTAGTGATTTTAATTATAGGGTTATAATTTGAGATTTTCGAATATGCCATCCCTGTTGTATTTGCTTTTTCTTTTTTTGGAAAACTTTCCTCAAATGTCTGGTGGCTGCTTGGTTTTCTACTTCTTATTAACTAAAATTTACCAACTGGGAGTTTTGTGTTCATGGAAAAAATTTAATATTAGGGTAATTAGAAAATGAGTTGACAGTTCATTGTGGGGACTCCAAAATATAAATATGTGAAAATATTTTAAATCTTTAAGTTTTCTTTTCAAGCATTGAGGTGGAGTGGTGGTAAAATATGCTGATCTTCTGGGAAATGGGTGGGAGAGAGACTCTGAACATACCAACATTCAGTGTGAAGACATTCTGGACTGTCACAGTACCCTAGAATTCTGTCATGCATGTATCCCCTCTTTTCAGACATTGGGCTTTATTCCTGCCTTTTTAAAATGTTGTTTGTCCAAGCTTTCTTTAGGTCAGTTTCTCCAGAGAGTAAAAATCTGATGCCCTGCCCAGGAGTGGAACAAGGATAAAGAAGAGAGTTAACTACCTGTCCTTTCAAAGTAAGAGAGAGTTCAGGGACTCAATCTGCCATATATATTGTTTTCAAGCAATTCTTCTGCTTAATTCTTGCAAACTTGAGTACCTGGGTCTTCAAGTCCTAGGCACAATGTCCATAAATGAATTTGCCCACTTGCCAATACTATTCTTGTCAGGAGGCACTTCAGGTTGGGCTCTCTTTACCTTGATAACTCGATTATATCTCCCCATGCACCCACTTGTCCCAAATAAAAGTTTTTATGCTGCTATCTTATTTTCTTTTGTATTTGTCTATATGGATTTCTATGGTTTGTACACATACCCCAAAAGTTCATGTGTTAGAAACTTGATCCCCAATGCAGCAGTGCTGAGAGCTGGGACCTTTGGGAGGCAGAGCCCTCATGAACAGATTAATCCATTCACAAATGAATGGATTAATGAATTAATGGGTTACTAAGTGAATAGATTAATCATCACAAGAGACAGACTGTTATAAAAGGTCAGTTTTGCCATCTCTCGGGAGTTCCCTCACCATGTGATGATGCCCTGTGCCACAAGAGGTCTCTGCAGGTTTCCCACAAGCAAGAGGTCCTCACCAGATGTGACTCATTGATCCTGGACTACTCACCATCCAGAATTATAAAAAATAAATTTCTTTTCCTCATAAATTATCCAGTTTGTGATATCCTGTTATAGCAACTGAAAAAAGACTAAGATGTGAACTTAAAGCTTTATTGTCATTCTTGTAATGGCATTTAGTGTGTTCCTAGGAGAAAGAGGGAGATAAACCAGATTTTTCAATGTGGTTTTTTTTTTTTCTTAAGCTTTCTTGGCAGTTTATATTATTCTTAAAGTACTGTATATTACACTAAAGCCGTATACTCAGAGTTCTGATCCAAGAGTTATTTGAAGTACATTTTTTTCCCCATTTATTTTATTACATTTTAGGTTTTGGGGTACATGTGAAGAACATGCAAGATTGTTGCATAGGTACATATGTGGCAGTGTGATTTGCTGCCTTCCTCTCCATAACCTGCATCTGGCATCTCTCCCCTTGCTATCTCTCCCTCTCCCCACTACCCACCGTCCCTCCCCTATTTCCCCCCACCTGACCCCAGTATGTAGTGCTCCCCTCCCTGTGTCCATGTGTTCTCATTGTTCAACACCCAACTATGAGTGAGAACATGCGGTGTTTGATCTTCTGCTCTTCTGTCAGTTTGCTGAGAATGATGGTTTCCAGGTTCATCCATGTCCCTACAAAGG
>NW_016107613.1:1258345-1259811 GCF_001604975.1 Cebus imitator | reverse complement strand
TAAATAGCTTTTATTATTTTGAGATACGTTCCGTCAATACCTAGCTTATTGAGGGTTTTTAGCATAAAGGGCTGTTGAATTTTGTCAAAGGCCTTCTCTGCATCAATTGACATACTCATGTAGCTTTTGTCTTTGGTTCTGTTTGTGTGGTGAATTCCATTTATAGACTTGCGTATGTTGAACCAGCCTTGCATCCACGGGATGAAGCCTACTTGATCATGGTGGATAAGCTTTTTGATGTGCTGTTGCAATTGGCTTGTCAGTTTTTTATTGAAGATTTTTGCATCTATGTTCATTATGGATATTGGCCTGAAGTTTTCTTTTCTTGCTGAGTCTCTGCCGGGTTTTGGTATCAGGATGATGTTGGTGTCGTAAAATGATTTGGGAAGAATTCCCTCTTTGTGTATTGTTTGGAATAGTTTCAGAAGGAATGGTACCAGCTCCTTTTTGTATGTCTGGTAGAACTCGGCTGTGAACCCGTCTGGGCCTCGGCTTTTTTTGGGTGGTAAGCTCTTAATTGCTGCCTCAACTTCAGACCTTGTTATGAGTCTGTTCAGGGTTTTGGCTTCTTCCTGGTTTAGGCTTGAGAGGAGGCAAGTGTCCAGTAATTTATCCATTTCTTCCAGGTTTACTAGTTTATATGCATAGAGTTGTTTGTAATGATCTCTGATGATGGTTTGAATTTCTGTGGAATATGTGGTGATATCCCCTTTATCGTTTTTTATTGCATCAATTTGGTTATTCTCTCTTTTCTTTTTTATTAGTCTGGCTAGTGGTCTCCTCTATTTTGTTGATGTTTTCAAAAAAGCAGCTCCTGGATTTATTGATTTTTTGAAGGGTTTTTTTGTGTCTCTATCTCTTTCAGTTCTGCTCTGATCTTAGCTATTTCTTGTCTTCTGCTAGACTTTGAGGTTTTTTTATCTTGCTCCTCTAACTCTTTCAATTTTGACAATAGGGTGTCAATTTTTGATCTCTCCTTTCTTCTCATGTGGGCACTTATTGCTATATATTTTCCTCTAGAGACTGCTTTAAATTTGTCCCAGATATTCTGGTATGTTGTGTCTTCATTCTCATTGGTTTTGAAGAACATCTTTATTTCTGTCTTCATTTCATTGTTTAACCAGTCAACATTCAAGAGCAAGTTGTTCAGTTTCCATGAAGCTGTGCGGTTCTGGGTTACTTTTTGAATTCTGAGTTCTAACTTGATTGCACTGTTGTCTGAGAGGCTATTTGTTAAGATTTCCGTTCTTTTGTATTTGCTCAGGAGTGATTTACTCCCAGTTATGTGGTCAGTTTTAGAGTAGGTGTGATGTGGTGCTGAGAGGAATGTATATTCTTTGGATGTGGGGTGGAGAGTTCTGTAAATGTCTATTAGGTTTGCTTGGTCCAGGTCTGAGTTCAAGTCCTGGATATCCTTGTTAATTTTCTGTCTGGTTGATCTGTCTAATATTGACAATGGGGTGTTA
>NW_016107613.1:1249321-1257615 GCF_001604975.1 Cebus imitator | reverse complement strand
TGCTTGGCCAATTCGGCTGTTGATACTTGTGCATGCTTCGCAAAGTTCTCGTGTTGTGTTTTTCAGCTCCATCAATTCATTTATATTCCTTTCTATTTTGTCCATTCTTGTTAGCATTTCGTCAAATCTTTTTTCAACGTTCTTAGTTTCTTTGCATTGGGTTAGAACATGTTCTTTTAGTTCACAGAAGTTGCTTACTACCCACCTTCTGAAGTCTGATTCTGTCATTTCATCACACTCGTTCTCCATCCAACCTTGTTCCCTTGCTGGTGAGGAGTTGTGAATCCTTGTAGGAGGAGAGGTGTTCTGGTTTCAGATGTTTTCATCCTTTTTGCACTGGTTTCTTTCCATCTTTATGGATTTATCCACCTGTCATCTTTGTAGTTGCTGGCTTTCAGATTGGTTCTCTGAGTGGACATTCTGTTTGTTGATGATGAGGTTATTTCTGTTTCTTGGTTTTCGTTCTGACAGTCTGGCCCCTCTGCTGTAGGTCTGCTGAGGTCCGCTCCAGGCCCTGCTTGTCTGGGGATCACCTGCAGCAGCTGCAGAACAGTAAGGGTTGCTACCATTTTTCTTTTTCTGCTTTCTTTGTCCCAGAAGGATACCTGCCAAGTGTCAATCTGATCTTTTCTTTATGAGGTGGCTCTTTGGATATACAGGGGTCAGGGAGCTGATTGAGGAGATGGTCTCTTCTTTACAGGAGCTCAAATGCTGAGCTGTGAGCTCTGTTGTTCATTGAGAGCTGCTGTGCAGGTACGTTTAGGTCTGCAGCGGAACTCATAAACCGCTTTTTGTTCCCAGGTGCTCTGTTCCAGGTATTTAGGGCATTATTTATGAGTTTCCGTTATGCTGCTGCCTTCTTTTTTTTTTCCTTCAGAGCTGTCCTGCCCAGCACGGAGGCAGCCTAGTCACTGTCTGCCTGTAGAGGCTTTGCTGAGCTGCTATGGGCTTCGCCCAGCTGCCGAGTGAACTTCCCTGCAGTCCTGTTTATATGGGTGTAGTTAGAACTGCCTGAGCAATGGTGGCCCGCCTTTGTTAAGGCGGAGTCTCTCTGTAGTGGCGGGTTGCCTTGGCAACGGCAGGCTGCCTTAGTAATGGCGGATTGCCTTGGCAACGGCGGGGTGCCTCAGCATTGGCTGAATACCTCTGTAGTGGTGGGCTGCCTCGGTAATGGCGGACACCCCTCCCTCACAGAGCTGGACCGTCCCGGGTTCAGCTGCGCTTGCTGTGAAACTCTCAATCCAGAGAGTTTCTGGTTGCTGTTCTTTCATGGGGGTGGGACCAGCTGAGCCTGATCGCCTGGCTCCCTACCTCAGAGCCTTTTTTTTTTTTTTTTAGTTGGTGTTCCAGTTACCTGTTGAAGAGGCACTGGGTCTGAGTGTTTTCCCGTGCAGGGACTCACTGCGGTGGCTTAAAGAGTTGCACTGAGATTCGTGGCACTTTTTTTGCCCTGGAATCTACTCTCCTGGCTCCCTGCTCAGTCCCCTTTTTAAACAGACGAATGGGCGACTTCCTGTGGCTCCAATCGCCAGCCAAAAGGGCACCCGGACCGTTGTATTTTGTACAGAGAACTGCTGCTCTGGGGTGCCAACAAAGCAGCTGCGTGGGGCAAAGCAGAGGCGCCAGCCGGCACAGCCGCACTGGCCGAAATGGCCACGCTGACGACTTGTGGAGCTTCTCCACCTGGGAATTTCTAGTCTGTAGGCACTAAAAATGCGGCATCTGCTCACCCTCTGCGCTTTCACTGGGAGCTGCAATCCTGAGCTGTTCCTAAACGGCCATCTTTCAATGTGTGATTTTTAAATAGGAAGTTTAATGTATTGTTTGATTTAATAAATTAAAGATAACTAAGAGCTGAGTGAAGTAAAAAAAATCCCTTGATACTTACTATTAAAATTTACCTTCCAAGTTAGATAATGCACTTAAGACAATAATAATAAAACAATGCTGCCCCAGTTTTCTAAGTAGGTCCAAGAAATAAATGAGTAAAAAAGAGACAAGTCCTTACATCTGATGCATTGTTTTGGGTAACATGGTCCTTCAGGGACCTGTTGTAATTGATAAAATATGTAATAATAAGTCCATGAAAGAAATAAATTATGGCTACAGAGATTACTGAAATTTGCATATCCTTTTTGTATGAAGGATACATGGGTACTCAGCCTGACCCACTGGACTTTATTTGAATAAGAGCCTTGACAGGGACCCAGAACAAGTAATTTATAGTCTGAAAGTGGTAATTTATATCACATCCAATATCTTCTACCTTATTCCATAAGAAGAATGACCTCGCCATGAGAGAATCTGGCTCAGAACCAAGGCAGGGATAAAAACGGAGAGGGACTGATGCATAATACTCCAGTAGTCACAATGTATAAGTGGATTAGGTTAGGCTGAAATAGGACATTATTAATGCACTTACATATTTTAAGAAATATATAACATATCACCTGAAGTAATGCAAAGAGTCTGAGAGATCTTGATGGCAACTTCTGGGGTGACTGTTCCGCTATTCTGTTAACACGTAAATAGAGTTGTTATGTGAATTGTCGTGATTTGAACAAACATTATACTTTCAGTCACCAAAATGTTACTGTTTGAAAGGTTTTCTCCCAGATTGATGACAGTGAAGGTCATGGGCTTCAGCAAGGGAATTAGCAAGTACAGCAATGATTGTCTTGGGCTTGCAGAACATTTACCACTGAGATAAAACCCTGGTTTTTATTTTCAAGGATATCTTGCAGTAGGCAAAGGTAATGCAATTATTCTCAGAGGAAGTACACAGTGATAGAACAATGCGAGCACTTAAAAGGTGCCCTTAACCATTTTCACATAAAGGGAAGGCTGAAACGGCTCTGTTCATTCATTTATGATGTCATTATAAAATGCCTTGGAAACCAAGGTTCATGAATGTAAATTGCTAGGGAAGCAATTGACGTAATTAATGGAGGAGAAAATGTTCTTTTAAAAATGTTTTTACAATCAGAGCTTAGATATAGTGGTCTTTGAAATATGTGAATACTAGTGTCCAAATTTGGCTTGGAGATATCTTTTTCTTTCTGGTGTATCCATTGGGCATAAATGAGTATTAGACTCTGTACTGACCTTGTTATTTTAAAACAGTGCTATGTGTTTGACATCAGTGGTGCCTGAGCATTTATGAATTTTGATCATCACTTTTATATGCACATTATATTCCAGGCATTCCTTAATACTGTTAAAATAAATTTCCAGAAAAAATGACACAATTTAAGACATGTCACACTTATAAAAATTGTCAGTTTATGTATTTTGGATGTGCCCATTCCTTTTATCTAATTTCATAGTTTATGTCGATTACAACAAAAATAACCACAGAGAAATACATCAAATTCTGTGTGTCAATTCTATAGAGGCTTGATGGTATTTTATAGCAATGACTATAAAAAATAATCAGTTACAATTTTATTCTATCTTAAGTAATATTGAAAGGCACAGTCTTAAAAAGTCATTTCCCATTGTGATTCCATATATAATTAAAACTAAATTGGCTTTGTAATATACTTATCAATTTTTTTATTTTAAAACACTATAATTGGAAAATGTAATGATAGTCTCTACCTTATAAGGTTGTTACATTTCAATGAGTTAGAGTTCATGCAAAATGCTTAAAATAGTGCCTGAAACATAGTAAACATTCAATAAATTATATTATTACACAATTAACATTAAAATTTTCAGTTTGCCTGACAATTACAATTAGAGTTGAGTATGGTTTTATTCTCCACTATTAATCTTTTTGACATTTGTTCAACTTTCCTATATTTAGATTGAGCTCTTAATCTTTATTTAAAACAGCTATGGTTATATCTTTCATTCCAGTAAATACTTCCTAATCCTTCACAAATGTAGTGACTGACCTATATCCCAAATATTCTCTATAACGATGATCGGGTAGCTAGGTCCCATAAATAAAAATTTAAAATTACAGAAAATCACCAATTAAACATGCCATAACTATATCTTAATAGCAGGTTCTTTTTTTTTTTTTTTCAAAAAAATGTATATAGTGAATATTTTTAAATTGAGTTTCTCCCTAACATTTTAAAAATATTCTTCCCCAGGTAAATGTTACATCAAAGGCAAATTTGGTTAATGTTAGATTCTCACACAAAAAAAGTTTATAACAAATATCAGTTGGCAAAAGACGGATTTAATGATTTATCTTCACAAAAAATTCACACACAAAAGTGGAATATGATTCTCAAACTTCAGAGTCCAAGGTTCTATACAAGTAACCTGTTCAGGGTTCAGGGTTCTATACAAGTAACCATGTAACCTCAGTTATAAAAAAAAAATTTATTTGCTGCTGCCAGTAGGAAGGAATATAGCTGGCACAATAACAGGGGCTAACAGAAATTTGCAAAATTTAGAAATTGTTTCAATAGGTTGTAAATCTAGGAGTCTCTTTGGGAAACGAGGTCCATTAGTATGGAGCAGAACATAGACAAAACTGAGACACATTGGGCCCATTCTCTAGAAAGAGGGTTTTGGCAGGTTCAATAGGTTGTCAAGTAAGGTTCAAGTCCCTAGCAGAGAATCAGCTATAAATCAGGAAGATCCCATATTTATAAAGACTGAGAATACATAGAAAACACTATGCATACATGTAAGAGACTCATGGCAGATACACAGGATTTCGACTTAGATCAGTGAGCCTAACTCTGAGTGTTGCTAATTCAGCTTACATAATTTCATATATATATATAGTTGTTGTTGTACTTTAGGTTCTGGGTACATGTGCACATCATGCAGGATTGTTGCATAGGTACATACATGGAAATGTGGTTTGCTGCCTCCATTAAATTTCTTTCTTTCTTTTTTTTTTTTTTTTTTTTTTTTTTTTTTTTTTTTTTTTAGATGGAGTCTCACTCTGTCACCCAGGCTGGAGTGCAGTGGTGTGATCTCGGCTCACTGCAACCTCCATCTCCCAGGCTCAAGCAATTCACCTCCCTTGGCCCCTCGAGTAGCTGAGATTACAGGTGCCCACCACCACACCCAGCTAATTTTTTTGTATTTTTAATAGTGATGGGGTTTCACCATGTTGGCCAGGTTGGTCTTGAACTCCTGATCTCAGGTAGTCCACCCACCTCAGCCTCTCAAACTGCTGGGATTACAGGCATGAGCCACCGCACACAGCCTTAGCTGACATTATTTCTACCATTACCTCAGATGTGATTGAGCTTCTAATACATTACCTGACTCAGGCTCACCCAATTCCCCAGCTAATCCAGGGCACATTGCCAGTGAAGGTCTCTAATCTTACCAGCTATCCTGGGGAAGGGATTGGTGGGCAGTAGGCTCATAGAAGCAAAGCCTGGCAAAGCCTGAAGACTTGGGAAGTTGCCTCATCAGAAAATTTCCAATTTGGTTCCATAATATTAAATCTAGCATAATCCCATCAAACACTTTTGTCTTTTTCTACTGAATCTGCAACATGGAATTTCAATTAATCAACCTCGTTTAAATGACTTCACATTGTCTTGTGCTGGGAGACTGGATTTTAGAGAACTTGACTTGATTCACCAAATGGATCATGTTTGTATACTAGCCTCACTGACTACATAAGAATGTGACTAGTAGGCCGGGCATAGTGGCTTATGCCTGTAAACCCAGCACTTTGGGAGGCCGAGGCAGGCAGACCACCTGAGGTCAGGAGTTTGAGACCATCCTGACCAACATGGTGAATCCTCCTCTCCACTAATCATGCAAAATTAGCTAGGCGTGGTGGTGGGCACCTGTAATTCCAGTTACTCAGGAGGCTGAAGCAGGAGAATCACTTGAACCTGGGAGGCGAATGTTGCAGTGAGCCAAGATCATGCCATTGCATTCCAGCCTGTACAACAAGAGCGAAACTCCATCTGGAAAAAAAAAAAGAAAAGNAAAAAAAAAAAAAAAAAAAAGGAATGTGATTAGTTTATTCTTATGGGTTCAGCTCTCTTTGAACTGCACTCTAGCTCCTTCAGAACTTTCAAATTGATTTATATTTAGTTAATGACAAAATAAAGAGGTTTGACTGAGAAACTTAGGATTACTCTAGTAAAAGTTCACCAAGTTGGCCAAGCTTTAATTTAGTTCCTCTCTCTTTATAGAATCTAGTCCTATCTTTTTTGAGAAAGTGAGTTATGCTGCCAAAAGCCCAACTTTCACAGGTCCTAAAATTTCCTTCCTCAGTGTATTTTTCTCAGGAGTTATGCTTGTTTCACTGTTTTTCTGATAATCAATAAGGAATGCCATTATGCATTGACGCCAGAGTCCTGAAATCACCTGACTTTCTTGATGAGTAAATCTGACTTTACTGATTTTCTGCCACATCCTGGTAGCAACCCATTTTTTTAAGGATTGGTTTCTATATTCCTTGCCTGGCTGCCTGGTTTATTCTATACTGAGCATATAGGTCTCTTACCCTTACTCCCATAGAGGTCAACATTTTGACCAAAGGCAGATTTACCTGGAGACTAATTGGTCATAAAACTTCATGGCTTCTCACCTAAAAGACCCCTGAGAAAGGTGGGAGTTGCCAGGTGTTCTATGTGGTGAAGGAACACTTAGCTACAATCAGGGAGCATTTCCATGTAATCATTTCTGGTAACATGTCCAAAGAGATCTGAAGAGAAAGATCTGAATCTCCAAGGACTTAGTCATTTGTTGTGATTGCTTTCCTTATCTCAATAAATTTTCAAGTTTGTACCTATTTTGTATTATTATTCTTAAAGAAGCCCCTACCCCTGCAACCCGCCCCCAATAACAGCTTAAGCTTCAGTCTGCACAAAACTGGATCCGCCTCTGCTTTTGGCATTGCCTGTTATTTTGCAGCCTGCAGTGTTCCTGCCTTGTTAACTCACCAGGAGGTGGCAGGAGGATTCCTTTCTTCATGTTACTCAGTTCACTCCTGGGGATACATTAGCTGTGCAAGAACTTGCTGTGTTTGTCCACACTTGACCTCCAATCAGTTTTGTTTGGGACATGCTGCTGCATCTCCTGCTCCTTAATTGGCTGAATGGTGACTTATATTATCTTGTTGCTCACTTTCCTTTTTCTTCAGTTTCTTGTTTCAGCTTCCTGGACTGTTTAGGTTTTATCTCTTCCCCATAGAACTCTTTGATGAGAAATGTTACAAGTGAACCCTGGTGTCTCTCTTAATCTGTGAAACAATTAATTGAAATTCTGTGGAGCATTCCCCATAGAAACACCTTTCTATGTAAGAAGCTAGTTCTCCTGCCTCAACAATGTTCATATCTTTGGAATACAATCTACTTAAATATGCAGAGGCAGTCCCCCTTCTGTGCTCTAGTTCATTTTGAAAACTGAATCCTCTTACAGAATAGTCTATAAAAAGACAAAAGCTGTCAAATTAGGTTAAAAAGCAAAATCGAGCAATGTGCTGCTCACAAGAAACGTCCTTTCAGACCAAGTGATAAAGAGCAGTTGAAAATAGAGGGAAAAGTCAAGAGACACCAAGCAAATGCAAATATTAGGAAAGGCTACAATGTCAATATTTTATCAGAAAACCTTAGATATAAGCTCAAAAATAAAAAGCATTGTAAAGAGGGACTTTTAAAATCATAATAGGCACAATTTTTGTTGATATAGCAATCATAATATACATCTAGTAGCAAAACAGCTAAATATACAGAAATTATATTGAAAATGTAAAGAGAGGAGAAAAATAAAACTATAGTGTATATTTTATGAAATTATTTCAAGTTTTAAGGTCAAAATCAGGCAAGGAAAGTGAGAAACTGAATAATAGTAGATGAATTATAATATGCGTATGTATACATTAATGCATGCATGTATACATATATTTACCTCCACACACATGTATGTATACATTATCAATCTTATATCTATTTATGAAAAATATACATTTGCTTGAAAGGAAAGCTTTACATTTAAAAAGTAGAGATTTCATAGATCATATTCTCTAATAATCAAGTCAAATAAAAGCAAAACTGTAAATATATGACCAAAAAGATTAACATCTTTCAATATTCATAGATTAGAGGCAATCACTATATATATGTATATATGCCAATATAGTAAAAGTGACACTAAAAGGAAATGTATAGCTTTAAATGCTAAAGAATAAAGACAAAAATATAGAGAAATTTATACCTCATTTTAAGAAGTTAATAAAAAGAACAATAAAATAGGCCAGTGTGGTGGCTCACACCTGCAATTCCAGCACTTTGAGACAGAGGTGGACAGATCACCTGAGGTCAGGAGTTCGAGGCCAGCCTGGCCAACATGGT
>NW_016107613.1:1239822-1249083 GCF_001604975.1 Cebus imitator | reverse complement strand
CTCAGGATTGCAGCTCCCAGCGAAAGTGCGGAGGGTGAGTAGATGCCGCATTTCCAGACAGATTTTTATTGCCCACAGACCAGGAGATTCCCAGGCAGAGGAGCCCCACAGGTTGCCAGCATGGCTGGTTTGGCTGGCGCGGCTGTTTTTCCTGGTGCAGCTGTTTTGCCAGCATCCCAGCGCGACAGTTCTCCATACAAAATACATGAGTGCGGGCGCCATTTTAGCTGGCAATTGGAGCTCCGGGGAGACAGAGTTGCCCGTTCATCTGATTAAAAAGGGGATGGAAACAGTGAGCCAGGCCAGGAGATTACTGGGCAAAAAAGCGTCACAAATATCAGTGCAGCTGTTGCAGCCAGTGCAGTGGGTCGCTGCACAGGAAATCACACAGATCCCGGCGCCTTTTCAACAGGCGACTGGAACACCTGAGAGACAGAGTCAATGGTTCAACGACGACAACAAAAAAAAAGGGCTCTGAGGCAGGGAGCCAGGTGAACAGGTTTGGCTGGTCCCACCCCCACAAAGAAAAACAGCAATTCGAAATGCTCTGGGTTGAGAGTTTCACAGCAAACACCACTGAACCTGGGACAGTCCAGCTCTGTGAGGGAGGGGTGTCTGCCATTACTGAGGTAGTCCACGGCTACGGAGGTAGTTTGCCATTGCTGAGGCAGCCGCAATTGCCAAGGCAGGATGCTGTTACAGAGAGAGTCCACCATTATAGAGGGAGGCAACCATTGGTGAGACAGTTCTAACTATATGCATAAAAACAGAACTTCAGGGAAGCTCACATGGCAGCTGGGTGGAGCCCACAGCAGCTCAGTAAAGCCTCTGCAGGCAGACGCCTCCGCAGGTAGACAGTGACTAGGCTGCCTCCTCGCTAGGAAAGGTAGTCCTGAAAAAAGGAAGCAGCACAACAGAAACTCATAAATAAAGCCATAAGTCCCTGGGACAGAGCACCTGGGGAAAAAAAAAGGGGAGATTTATGAGTTCTGCTGGAGCACACTTAAACGTACCTACCCAGCAGCTCTGAATGAACAACGGAGCTCACAGCTCAGCACTTGAGCTCCTATAAAGGACAGACTGTTTCCTCAAGCAGCTCCCTGACCCACATATATACAAAGAGTCAACTGACAAAGCAGAGCTCAGACTGACTGACATCTACAGGGTAAAAGATAGCAGAAGAAGAAACTGACAGCAACCCTTACTGTCCTGCAGCTGCTTTAGGTGATCCCCAGGCAAGCAGGACCTGGAGTGGACCTCAGCAGTCCTCAGCAGATGGGCCAGACTGTTAGAAGGAAAACTAAGAAACACAAAGAAATAACATCATCATCAACAAACTGGACGTCCACTCGGAGACCCAATCTGAAAGTCAACAACTACAAAGACAACAGGTGGATAAATCCATAAAGATGGGAAGAAACCAGTGCAAAAATGATGAAAACACCTAAAACCAGGAGGCCTCTCCTCCTACAGGGGATCACAACTACTCCCCAGCAAGGGAACAAGGCTGGATGTAGAATGAGTTTGATGAATTGACAGAATCAGGCTTCAGGAGGTAGGTAATAAGAAACTTCTATGAGCTAAAAGAACATGTTCTAACCAAATGCAAAGAAACTAAGAACCTTGAAAAAAGATTTGACGAAATGCTAATGAAAATAAACAACTTAGAGAGGAATGTAAGTGAATTGATGGAGTTGAAAAACACAACATGAGAACTTTACGAAGCATACACAAGTTTCAGCAGCTGAATTGACCAAGCAGAAGAAAGGATATCAGAGGTCGAAGATCAACTCAATGAAATAAAACGAGAAGGGAAGATTAGAGAGAAAAGGGTAAAAAGGAATGAACAAAGGCTCAAAGAAATATGGGACTATGTGAGAAGACATAATCTACGTTTGATAGGTGTACCTGAATGTGATGGAGAGAATGAATCAAAGCTGGAAAATACTCTTCAGGATATTACCCAGGAAAACTTCCCCAACCTAGCAACGCAGGCCAACATTCAGGTGCAGGAATACAGAGAACACCACAGAGATATTCCTCAACAAGAGCAAACCCAAGGCACATAATCATCAGATTCACCAGGGTTGAAATGAAGAAGAAAATGCTAAGGGCAGCCAGAGAGAAAGGTTGGGTTACCCACAAAGGGAAGCCCATCAGACTCACAGCAGAACTCTCAGCAGAAATCCCGCAAGCCAGAAGAGAGTGGATGCGAATATTCAATATACTTAAAGAAAATAACTTTCAACTCAGAATTTCATATCCAGCCAAATGAAGCTTCATCAGTGAAGGAAAAATAAAATCCATTGTGTACAAGAAAGTACTCAGAGATTTCATCACCACCAGGGCTGCTTTACAAGAGCTTCTGAAGGAGGCACTAAATATAGAAAGGAACAACCAGCACCAGCCACTCCAAAAACATTACAAATGGTAAAGAGCATCAACACAATGAAGAAACTGCATCAACTAATGGGCAAAACAGCCAGCTAGCATCAAAATGGCAGTATCAAATTCACACATAACAATATTAACCCTAAATGTAAATGGGCTAAATACCCCAATCAAAAGACACAGACTGGCAAATTGGATAAAAAGCTAAAACCCATTGGTGTACTGTATCCAGGAAACCCATCTCACATGCAAGGATACACAAAGGCTCAAAATAAAGGGATGGAGGAAGATTTACCAAGCAAATGGAAAGCCAAAAAAAGCAGGAGTTGCAATACTCATTTCTGATGAAATAGACTTTAAAGCAACAAAGATCAAAAGAGACAAAGAAGGACATCACATGATGGTAAAGCATCAATGCAACAAGAGCTAACAATCCTAAATATATACACACCCAATACAGGAGCACCCACATACATAAGGCAAGTTCTTAATGACTTACAAAGACACTTAGACTCCCACACAATAATAGTGGGAGACTTTAACACCCCATTGTCAATATTAGACAGATCAACCAGACAGAAAATTAACAAGGATATCCAGGACTTGAACTCAGACCTGGACCAAGCAAACCTAATAGACATTTATAGAACTCTCCACCCCAAATCTACAGAATATACATTCTTCTCAGCACCACATCACACCTACTCTAAAATTGACCACATAATAGTAAGTTAATCACTCCTCAGCAAATGCAAATGAATGGAAATCATAACAGTCTCTTAGACCACAGTGCAAACAAGTTAGAATTCAGAATTGAGAAACTAACATACAATCACACAGCTTCATGGAAATTAAACAATTGGCTCTGGAATGTTGACTGGATAAACAATGAAATGAAGGCAGAAATAAAGATGTTCTTCAAAACCAACAAGAACGAAGATACAACATACCAGTATCTCTGGGACAAATTTAAAGCAGTGTATAGAGGAAAATATATAGCAATAAATGCCCACATGAGAAGCAAGGAGAGATCAAAAATTGACACCCTATCATCAAAATTGAAAGAGCTAGTGGAGCAAGATCAAAAATACTGAAAACCTAGCAGAAGACAAGAAATAACTAAGATCAGAGCAGAACTGAAGGAGATAGAGACACAAATAACCCTTCAAAAAATCAATAAATTCAGGAGATGGTTTTTCAAAAAGATCAACAAAATAGGCCACTAGCCAGATTAATAGAAAAGAAAAGAGAGAATAATAAAAGAGATGCAATAAAAAACAATAAAGGGGATATCACCACAGATTCTACAGAAATACAAACCATCATCAGAGATTATTACAAACAACTCTATGCACATAAACTAGTAAACCTGGAAGAAATGGATAAGTTCCTGGACACTTGCGTCCTCCCAAGCCTAAACCAGGAAGAAGTCGAAACCCCGAATAAACCAATAACAATGTCTGAAGTTGAGGCAGCAATTAAGAGCCTACCACCCAAAAAAAGCCCAGGTCCAGATGGGTTCATAGCCGAATTTTACCAGACATACAAAGAGGAGCTGGTACCATTCCTTCTGAAACTATACCAAACAATCCAAAAAGAGGGAATCGTTCCCAAATCATTTTATGAGACCAACATCATCCTGATACCAAAACCTGGCAGAGACTCAGCAAGAAAAGAAAACTTCAGGCCAATATCCATGATGTACATAGATGCAAAAATCTTCAATAAAATACTGGCAAGCCGATTGGAACAGCACATCAAAAAGCTTATCCACCATGATCAAGTAGGCTTCATCCCGGGGATGCAAGGCTGGTTCAAAATATGCAAGTCTATAAACGTAATTCACCACATAAACAGAACCAAAGACAAAAATGACATGATTATCTCAATTTATGCAGAGAAGGCCTTTGACCAAATTCTATAGGCCTTTATGCTAAAAACTCTCAATAAACTAGGTATTGACAGAATGTAACTCAAAATAATAAAAGCTATTTATGGCAAACCAACAGGCAATATCATACTGAATGGGCAAAAACTGAAAGCATTCCCTTTGAAATCTGGCACTAGACAAGGATGCCCTCTCTCACCACTCCTACTCAATATAGTATTAGAAATTCTAGCCAGAGCAATCAGGCAAGAAAAAGAAATAAAAGCTATTCAAATAGGAAAGGAGGAAGTCAAATTGTCTCTAGTTGCAGACGACATGATTGTATACCTAAAAGACTCCATCGGCTCAGCGCAAAATCTCCTGAAACTGATAAACAACTTAAGCAAAGTCTCAGGATACAAAATCAATGTGCAATAATCACAAGGATTCCTATACACCAGTAACAGACTTAAAGAGAGCCAAATCAAGAACAAACTGCCATTCACAATTACTACAAAGAGAATAAAATACCTAGGAATACAACTAACAAGGAACCAACAGGACCTCTTCAAGGAGAGCTACAAACCACTGCTCAACGAAGTAAGATAGGACACATACAGATGGAGAAACATTCCATATTCATGGTTAGGAAGAATCAATATCGTGAAAATGGCCATACTACCCAAAGTAATTTCCAGATTCAACTCTATCCCCATCAAGCTACCAATGACCTTCTTCACACAACTGGAAAAAACCACCTTAAATTTCATATGGAACCAAAAGAGAGCCCACGTAGCCACGTCAATTCTAAACAAGAAGAATAAAGCGGGAGGCATCACACTACCAGGCTTCAAACTATACTATAAGTCTACAGTAATCCAAACAGCATGGTACTGGTACCAAAACAGAGATATAGACCAATGGAACAGAACAGAGGCCTCGGAGGCAACACATCTACAACGCTCCCATCTTTGAAAAACCTGACAAAAATAAGCAATGGAGAAAGGAGTCCCTGTTTAATAAATAGTGTTGGGGAACCTGCTAGCCATATGTAGAAAGCAGAAAGTGAACCCCCTCCTGACACCTTAAACTAAAATTAACTCCAGATGCATTAAAGACTTAAACACAAGACCTAACTAACACCATAAAAACCCTAGAAGAAAATCTAGGCAAAACCATTCAGGACATAGGCGTAGGCAAGGACTTCCTGACTAAAGCACCAAAAGCATTGGCAACAAAAGCCAAAATAGACAAATAGGACCTAATCAAACTCCACAGCTTCTGCACAGGAAAAGAAACAGTGAGAGTGAATCAGCAACCAACAGAATGGGAAAAAAATTTTGGCAGTCTACCCATCTGACAAAGGGCTGATATCCAGAATCTACAAAGAACTAAAACAGATTTACAAGAAAAAAACAAACAATCCCATTCCAAAGTGGGCAAAGGATATGAACAGACACTTTACAAAAGAAGACATACGCAAGGGCAACAAACATATGAAAAGATGCTCATCATCACTGGTCATTAGAGAAATGCAAATCAAAACAACATTGAGATACCATCTCACACCAGTTAGAATGGCGATCATTAAAAAATCTGGAGACAACAGATGCTAGAGAGGATGTGGAGAAATAGGAACACTTTACACTGTTGGTGGGAGTGTAAGTTAGTTCAATCATTGTGGAAGACAGTGTGGCAGTTCCTCAATGACCTAGAAATAGAAATTCCATTTGACCCAGCAATCCCATTACTGGGTATATATCCAAAGGATTATAAATTGTTCTACTTTATGGACACATGCACTTAAATGTTCACTGCAGCATTGTTCACAATAGCAAAGACCTGGAACCAACCCAAATGCCCATTGATGATAGACTGGACAGGGAAAATGTGGCACATATACACCATGGAATTTTATGCAGCCATCAAAAACAATGAGTTTGTGTCCTTTGTAGTGACATGGATGAACCTGAAAACCATCATTCTCAGCAAACTGACAGAAAAACAGACAATCAAACATCGCATGTTCTCACTCATAGACGGGTGTTGAACAATGAGAACACATGGAGACAGGGAGGGGACCATCACACACTAGGGTCTGTTGGGGGGACATAGGGGTGGGACAGCGGGGTGTGGGGAGTTGGGGAGAGAGAGCATGAGGAGAAATGCCCAATGTAGGTGATGGGGAGGAAGGCAGCAAATCACACTGCCATATGTGTACGTATGCAACAATCTTGCATGTTGTTCACATGTACCCCAAAACCGAAAATGCAATAAAAAAAGAACAATGAAATAAACCAAAAGAAACCTGGAAGAAAGAATCAATCATGGTAAACATGAAGTAAATGGAAAGGAAAACAACATAATAAAAATAAACTATAAAATTCTGAAAAGACCAATAAAATACAAAAGTTACCTTTAACCTAATTGAGAGGTCAAAAATCATGCAAGATTATGATTGAGAAGAGAAATAAAACTGTAGATATAAAAAATGGTTAACATAAGAAACATCACATGTAATATTAGGAAAACAAATTTGAAAATGTAGGAAAATTTTAAATTGACCTATGAAGAAATGGAAAAAAAATAGATATGTCAAAAATTATGAGAAATGAGATATCTTAGATCTACCCTTTAAAAAGCTCCAATACTCAATAAGTTCACAGAACAGAGAATTTCGTAATATTTAAATTATTCCTGGCCAGAGAGACTAAAAAAATCCTTATTTTATTCATAAAGCCAGCATAATTCTGACACCAGAACCTTGTAAACCAACCAACAAAAAAAGTAAAACATATCTACTTTCAAAGAAAAATACTTAAAAAAAAGTGCCTAATAAAATATTAGAAAGTGAAACTAATAATATTCCAAAATATGTAGAGCTTATGCCATTGTGATTCAGTATCATATATGAATCAAATGAGCAGGTTAAATAACAAAAACTTACGATTTATAATTGTATCTATATATGGCTGAATATCATTTTCTAAAATTTAGCAGGCATATCCAATAAAACCTCTAAGTAAAATAGTTATCTAAGAAAGTTATTTAAACACAGTATAGATCATTTTCACCACAAACATATGGTAAGCTAAAAAATTATATTTAAGAAATTTGGAACTAGTCAAAGGTACATTCCAAAATTTCATTGCATCCTTTTCCTTAGTTGTTTTGGTTTACTACGAAGATTTATACAGCAGGAATAAGAGACCATAAATGTGCTTTTATCTCATCTCTGTTAAAGATTGTATTTTCTCACTACAATTCTGAAATCAGTACTTTATGTAGATTAAACTTCATTCTCTTTGAGCTTTGAAGTGTGATGTGAAAAATTACTAAAATTCAATTATTCATTGTTTTGTTGTCGTTGTTTGTTTGTTTTGAGGAATGAGGTAAGAGAATATCCTGGACTGCCCTTTTGTCCCCACTAGCTATTTTTAGCAGTTGCTTTACCCATTTCTGTTGGGCCTTCAGAGACCAGCTGATTTAAAGATAGAATTTCCTATCATTCAGTTCTGTAATTGTGATCTCAGACCAACACTATGGCCCTGTGGACAATTCAGTGAATAAATGAAAAGGGCCTAATGGTTGGATGACACAGTCCAGTGCTTAACACAATCTTACAGAAATAAGTCTGGTATAGGCAACTTTCCATGAGCAATCTGCTTACTTCTCTGGCCAATAAACTTTTGCCCACAGTAGTTAAGTGTGATCTTTCTAGTTCATTCTTCTTTGACAAGACTCCCTGAAAGAATTTTTAGGATATCACACTTTATGGAGAATGCAAATCAATACATAATTATTATGCACTTAATAAGCATAATTAAAAACAACTTGGAAAAGATATATTATTTCTCACATGAAATACAAATTATTTGTCTTTAAGTTGGCAGTGAGGACTTGGAGTTAAGGGTGGCTATGAGAATGCTGGTCTTCAGCTTTAGCAATTCTCTGCTTGTTTTTCCTCAATTCTGCTGATTCTCTCTTGGGCCCCTCACTGTTATTGCTGCACATCAGTCCTTGCCAGAAGGTCAATTTTGTGTCAGGTCCCTTATAGCAAAGGTCCCCAGCGGGGGTGCTGTGGCTCAAGCCTGTAATCCCAGCACTTTGGGAGGCTGAGACCAGCAGATCACTTGAGGCGAGGAGTTTGAGACCAGCCTGGGCAACATGGTCTCTACTAAAAAACCCCATCTCTACTAAAAAATTAGCCAGGCATGGTGGTATACAACCTGTAATCCCAGATGCTTGGGAGGCTGAGGCACAAGAATTGCTTGAACCTCGGAGGCTGAAGTTGCAGTGAGAGGGGATTGTGCCTCTGCACTCCAATCTGGGCAACAGAGTGAGACCCTATCTCAAAAAAATAAAAGGTCCCCAACCCCTGGACCATGGACCAGTAGTGGTCCATGGCCTGTTAGGAAGTGGGCAGTGCAGCAGGAGGTGAGGTGAGCAGTGGCAGGCAGTAAGTGAGCAGTACCACCTGAGCTCCGCCTCCTGTCAGATCAGGGACAGCATTAGATTCTCATAGGATCAGGAGCCCTGTTGTGAACTGTGCATGCAAGGGATATAGATTGCACACTGCTTATGAGAACCTAGCCTGATATTCTGTCACTGCCTCCCATCATCCCCAGATGAGACTAATTGCAGGAAAACCAGCTCAGGGCTCCCACTGAATCTACATTATTGTGAGTTGTATCATTATTTTACTATATATTACAATATAATAATGTTAGAAATAAAGTACACAATAAATGTAATGTGCTCTAATCATCCCAAAACCATCCCATCCCGCTCCCAACCCCTCGTCCCTGGTACCCAAAAGGTTGGGAATCATGCTCCTTATGATATTTTGAAATTTCTCAGTCTTGACAATTGACAATCTGTAATTATTCTAAGTTTACTTTAGATCTGACTGATATTTCTTTTCCTTCCTTCCTTCCTTCCTTCCTTCCTTCCTTCCTTCCTTCCTTCCTTCCTTCCTTTCTTCCTTTTTTCCTTCCTTCCTT
>NW_016107613.1:1237558-1239397 GCF_001604975.1 Cebus imitator | reverse complement strand
ATCCAGGCTGGAGTACAATGGTGTCATCACACCTCACTGCAGCCCCCACCTCCCAGGTTCAACAGATTCTTATGCCTCAGCCACCTGAGTAGTTGGGAATACAGGTGCATGCCACCACCACTGGCTAATTTTTGTATTTTTGATAGAGATAGGATTTCACCATGTTGGCCAGGCTGGTCTCAAGCTCTTGCTCTGAAGTGATCTGCCAGCTTTGGACTCCCAAAATACAAGTCTGAGCCACCATGCCGGGCCAAGATCTTACAGATAATATTTCTAAGGAGTATCTCCTCGCTACCAAGTAAGTGCTGTAAATGCCACTTTCTAATTAGTATTTACTACAATAACAATTGTTGCCTGTTTCCTTAGGACTCTAGCTAGCTCTGGCTCCGCTGTTTTCTACCTTCTTCATTCTGCCTCTATGTTTACTGAGATGATTGCACATTGCCTGGTTGCATTCAGAAATTAATTGCAAATATATTTCTCCTGAGGCAGAAACATGACCATCACATATGGTTTGTTAGGAAAAATAATTTGACCTAATTTCTGAGGACATAGCCTGTTAAACAGTCAGGTGCTCTTGCCCTTGTGATCCTTCTGGCCTTTTTTCAGATTACAAAGCTATCTCCAGTATTCTGTTTTTGGTGAGGCCTAATGGCAAGGAGCATTGCATGCTCTCACTAAACACATAAGTGTAGTTAGGATTGCCTCCTTTAGCACCTCTTGACCAGGAAGTCAGAATAGAGGGGATATCTCTATCAGTGGCTATCCCTATGTAACCTTGCCGATACGGTAGATTTGGAGGCACACAAAAGAAAGCAAAAGATGGAAGGAATTTGTCATGGCATCTCATGGGTTCCCTAAAGTGCACCTCATTCTTTTCTAGGAGAGGAGAGGCTGCAATTTCTGCCACAGGACAGCACTCTGACAAAATATTCTCAATAGGAAGCATAGCTTTATGAAACCTACCATACGATGTGCCCAGTTTGCTCACTCTATACTATATCTCAATCATGCACAAAATCAGGATGTAAACCAACAGCTACATCACCATGGAAAGACTGTTTACAGTAGTAAGTTTAAAGGCTTCTATAGTTTAAATAAATAATCTGATAACTATCTGGAGTGTAGTCCATAAAAGCTGATGAAAATCAGGTCCTTGAAGATATTTCCAGGACATCCTCTGGTTATAGTCCTATTAGAGGATTAAATTCACCATAAAAAGAGTCAATCCAATGTGAAACTTCAAGGCCGCAGGTAATCAAGTTCATGGGATTTAATCCTCTGAAGATACTTGTTGGTAATTGCATTAGGGTAGTGGAGAGGACCCTGACAAGCCATCTAACAATCATACCATGATGTTGGACACTGCCGTTATGCCCTAACCTGGGCCACTGTGGGATACTCTTAGCCCTAACCTCCTCCACATCCATACCCAGACCACAGTGGGTGGAATGTGAGCATCTTCTCACTAATGTGACCTAGAACTGCTACTGATAGAGGCAGGCAACAATCTGGGACAGAAATAAAAAAGGGAGGATGAGTAGAGTCTGGGGCACCAGGGGTGGGTGGCAGCTGGCAAATAATCACACATGGAGAAAGCATGTGTGAGCTGGCACTCCAAACCCTCCCTCTCCACATGCTTCATTGTCCCATTAAACTTTAATTAAAAAACACAAATTCAAAGATGAAATTATTACAAATTTCAAGATGGCAACCACAGAGCATTAGACCCTAACCATGAGGCCCTTCTTAGCATGAAGTCCTGGGTAACTGCACAGGTGGCACATCATGACTGTAAAACATGGAAGGTTCTCATGATGTGGGAGGCATTGCTGTGTA
>NW_016107613.1:1169611-1236268 GCF_001604975.1 Cebus imitator | reverse complement strand
TGGATGTAAGAGGAAGGGCATGGAACAGTTTGGTAAATAGCATCACTCTGCATGAATTATTGGCTGATTCCAGGGAGTATGTTGGCAGGCTGGCTTATAATGGAATGGGCTTTGTTCTTTTTCCCTGGCTCATTTCTAAGCATCTGCTGGGAAGATTTTTAGATCTGCCATGTAACAAACACAGCTCAGAATTCTTCAAAAATTTTAGAATAAATTTAGTGGGCTGAACTGACACTTTTTTTTTTTTTTAACGGCTGTCTCTTTTTACCTCAAATGTGACTTACCATATGTAGAGCGGAAGTAGGGGAAGGGTTGGAGAGAGAGTCAAAAAATCCTTTACCTACTGCCTTCCATGTGAACCAAGAGGATGTTGATGTGATTAGATAATATTTGATTATTGCACAAATATGGCAGCTGTTCCTCTCCCTGGACTCTGTCCTTCCCTGAGCCTTCTCTGCCTGTGCCGACTCTTCATGGAATGAGAAGTCCACAAGACCAAGTGGACATGGTCCATATAGAGTCCAAATCCCCAGGGCCTCTTCTATATCAGACTTTGGGTACCTGGGAACCTAAAATTCCTACACAGAATATTCCAATCCCACCTCCAGAGTCTGTCTTTGCCTGTGTTTTAAGGTATACTGTGATGTTGGTGTGTGTGTCTCTAGGCAAGAGGGAGACCAGGGGGCACTGAGGAGAGGTTGGATGGAGTGTGGCTGTGTGAACTGGAGTATCTACCCAGTTACACATAAGACTCCTTAGGGTGCAAGACAGAGCCAAGGATGAGAAGACAATCTATGTGTGTGCCCTAAGATACACAAATATTAAAACCAGACTGATAATAAGACATGTCAACAGGCAGGAACATAGTCTCATAAGCCAGGCTTAAGTAGTGACTTGTAGCTGAGGAAAAATGGAAGCATCAAACTGGTGTTTGAATCTCAGCTCTGCAGCTTGTTAGCTGAATGACATCTTTCCTATCCTTTAATCTGAGTCTAGTTTCCTCATTTCTAAAAAGAGAATAATACCTACCAAAACAGTTTTAAGTAAGGATTAAATCAAGAAGAGGTTTTTGTATGCATATACACAGGATTTATGTGATGGAATCTCTCTGTCTACTTAGCTATCTATCTTAAATATATCTATCTATTGAGATAGGGAGAGGGAAAAAAGAAAAGATCTTCAAGAGTAAGCTGTTGGTAATATTAGGCATATTATTATTATTATACTTTAAGTTCTGGAGCACATTTGCAGATCGCGCAGGTTTGTTACATAGGTATACACATGCCATGGTGGTTTGCTGTATCCATCCCCCTATCATCTACATTGGTTACTTCTCCTAATATTATTTATCCCCAATCCCCCAACCCCATGCTATTCCTCCCCTAGGCTCCTACCCCTCATGCCCCTGTGTGTGATGTTCCCTCCCTGTGTCCATGTATTCTTATTGTTTAACATATTTTCTGAGCAGCTAATCTATTCCTTTAAGAATTTTCTTGTGGAGTTTACCCAGAGGCACAAAGACTTCCCTGACTAAATGCATATTAATTATCTGTTAAATTTCAGCTTTAGAACATTAAGTAATCCTCCCATTTTAGTGACCCATGAAAATCTATCCTTTGTCTCTCAAGTATGAGGCTGTTCTGCTATAAATTTTCCATGCCAGCTTACCTGTTATCACTGCTTCATTTACAGAGATATTCCAAATAAAATGTATGCAGATGGTCACACTGTTAACTTTAATCATAACATTTTTTCTTCAGTACAAATAGAAAATCGGAGTTTGCTCATAAATATTTTGAACCATCGATTAGCAGTAGACATTTTCCATCATATGGTAGAGCATCACATTTAATTATTTATACTATTCACCTGTGTTCACCCTCATCTCTCTTTATTACACAAAGCACCTATATTTTCAGAAGGTTGATTTGAAACACAGCACGTCTTTGAATAACGTTGTTTTGTTCA
The DNA here is from genome assembly GCF_001604975.1 of Cebus imitator. Classification (NCBI taxonomy): domain Eukaryota; kingdom Metazoa; phylum Chordata; class Mammalia; order Primates; family Cebidae; genus Cebus; species Cebus imitator. The sequence continues at coordinate 1,234,300 of NW_016107613.1, read as the reverse complement.
ACATTGTTTTGTTATAATGTTGATGAAAAAAATTGATTATCTACTGGGCCACTGTCCGTGTGGAGTTCATACATTCACCTCATGTCGGCCTGAGATTTCTCTGAGTACTCAAGATTTAATGTTTCCACATCCCAAAGATGTGCATGTTAGGTTAATCATCGTATCTGTGTTGTCCTCGTATGAGTGAGTATGGTTATGTGAGTAGGCGTGCTTTGCCATGGAATGGTATCCTGTAAAGGGTTAGTTCCTGCCTTGTACCCTGACCTGCAGGGATAGGCTTTATAAACTTCTCTCAGTATTTCTTAGATGCATACATAGCAAATGTTTATATCAACATTTAATATTAGAAAGGTTTTGGACTTTAGTTAGAAGGTTGGTGATGTTTTCATGACCAGAAATATGCTATAAGAACTTAACCCTTGTTTATATCAATTAGCCTATGGTAAATTTGGTTCCTTTCTATGTAGTTTTGCTTAAAGTTATTTTCTTGCTTAGAAATTGTTTTTATTGTACTTTAGGTTCTGAGGTACATGTACAGATCATGCAGGATTGTTGCATAGGTACATACCTGGCAATGTAGTTTGCTGCCTCCATTTCCCATCACCTATACCTGGCATTTCTCCCCATGTTATCCCTCCACAACCTCCTCACCCCTGCTGTCCCTCCCCTACCCACTCCTGCAACAGAGCCCAGCGTGTGATGTTCCACTCCCAGTGTCCACGTGTTCTCATTGTTCAAGACCTGCCTATAAACGAGAACATGCAGTGTTTGATTTCCTGTTCTTCTGTCAGGTTGCTGAGAATGATGGTTTCCAGATTCATGCATATGCCTACAAAGGACACCAACTCATCGTTTTTTATGCTGCATAGTATTCCATGGTATATATGTACCACATTTTCCTTGTCTGGTCTGTCATCGATGGGCATTTGTGTTGGTTTCAGGTCTTTGCTATTGTAAATAGTGCCGCAATGAACATACATTTGCATGTGTCTTTATAATAGAATGATTTGTAATCCTTTGGGTGTATACCCAGTAATGGGATTGCTGGGTCAAATGGAATTTCTATTTCTACATCCTTCAGGAATCGCCACACTGCCTTCCACAATGGTTGAACAAATTTACACTCCCACCAACAGTGTAAAAGTGTTCCTATTTCTCCACATCCTCTCCAGCATCCGTTGTCTCCAGATTTTTAATGATTGCCATTCTAATTGGGGTAAGATGGTATCTCAATGTGTTTTTCATTAGCATTTCCCTAATGACCAGTGATAACGAGCATTTTTTCATATGTTTCTTGGCCTCATAAAGGTCTACTTTTGAAACTGTCTATTCATATCTTTCATATACTTTGAGTGGGTTTGTATTTTTCTTGTAAATCTGCTTTAGTCCTTTGTAGATTCTGGATATTAGCCCTTTGTCGGATGGGTAGCTTGCAAAAATTTTTTTCCATTCTGTTGGTTGCCAGTTTAATGATTGTTTCTTTTGCTGTACAGAAGCTCTGGAGTTTAATTAGATCCCATTTGTCTATCTTGGCTTTTGTTGCCATTGCTTTTGGTGTTTTAGTCATGAAGTCCTTGCGTATGCCTATGTCCTGAATCGTTTTGCCCAAGTTTTCCTCTGGGGTTTTTATGGTGTTAGGTCTTATGTTTAAGTCTTTAATGCATCTGGAGTTAATTTTAGTGTAAGGTGTCAGGAAGGGGTTCAGTTTCTGTTTTCTGCACATGGCTAGCCAGTTTTCCCAACAGTATTTATTAAACAGGAAATTATTTCCCCATTGCTTGTTTTTGTCAGGTTTGTCAAAGATCAGATGGTTTTAGATGTGTGGCATTTCCTTCAAGGCCTCTATTCTGTTCCATTTGTCTTATGTCTGTTTTGGTACCAGTACCATGCTGTTTTGATAAGTGTAGCCTTGTAGTATAGTTTGAAATCAGGTAGCGTGATGCCTAAGGCTTTGTTCTTTTTGCTTAGGATTGTCTTGGCTATGCGGGCTCTCTTTCAGTTCCATATGAAGTTTAAGGTGGTTTTTTAACAGTTCTGTGAAGAGGGTCATTGGTAACTTAATGGGGATAGCGTTGAATCTGGAAATTACTTTGGACAGTGTGGCCATTTTCACAATATTGATTCTTCCTAACCATGAGCATGGAATGTTTTTACATGTATTTGTGTCCTCTCTGAGATTGCCTTAAGTAGTGGTTTGTAGTTCTCTTTGAAGAGTTCCTTTACATCCTTTATTAGTTTTATTGCTAGGTATTTTATTCTCTTTGTAACAATTGTGAGTGGGAGTTCACTCTTGATTTGGCTCTCTGTTTGTCTGTTATTGGTATAGAGGAATGCTTGTGATTTCTGCATATTGATTTTGTATCTTGAGACTTTGCTGAAGTTGCTTATCAGTTTAAGGAGATTTGGGGCTGAGACGATGGGGTCTTCTAAATATATGATCATGTTGTCTGCAAATAGAGACAATTTGACTTCTTCCTTTCCTAATCGAATACCCTTTATTTCTGTTTCTTGCCTTATTGCTCTGACTAGAACTTGTAATACTGTATTGAGTAGGAGTGGTGAGAGAGGGCATCCTTGTCTAGTGCCAAATTTCAAAGGGAATGCTTTCAGTTTTGGCCCATTCAGTATGATATTTGCTGTGGGTTTGTCATAATAGCTTTTATTATTTTGAGATACATTCCATTTATACGTAGTTTATTGAGACTTTTTAGCATAAACGCCTGTTGAATTTTGTTGAAGGCCTTCTCTCCATCTGTTGAGATAATCATGTGGTTTTTGTCTTTGGTTCTGTTTATGTGGTGAATTACATTTATAGACTCATGTATGTTGAAAAAGACTTGTACCCCTGGCATGAAGCCTACTTGATCGTGTTGGATAAGCTTTTTGATGTGCTGTTGCAGTCAGATTGCCAGTATTTTATTAAAGATTTTTGCATCTGTGTTCATCATGGATATTGGATTCAAGTTTTCTTTTTTTGTTAAGTCTCTGTCAGATTTTCATATCAGGATAATGTTGGTCTCATAAAATGATTTGGGAAGAATTTCCTCTTTTTAGATTGCTTGGAATAGTTTCAGAAGGAATGGTACCAGCTCCTCTTTGTACATCTGGTAGAATTCGGCTGTGAACACATCTGGGCCTGGACTTTTTTGGTTGGTAGATGATTAATTGCTGCCTTAATTTCAGTCCTTGTTATTGGTCTATTCAGTGTTTCAACTTCTTGGGAGGGTGCAAGTGTCCAGTAATTTATCCATTTCTTCCAGGTCGACTTGTATGTGCATAGAGTTGTTTGTAGTAATCTCTGATGGTAGACTGTATTTCTGTGGAATCGATGGTGCTATCCTCTTTATCATTTTTTATTGCATCTATTTGATTTTTCTCTTTTCTTTTTTATTAATCTAGTTAGTGGTCTATTTTCTTTATCTTTTTAAAAAACCTGTTCCTGTGTTTATTGATTTTTTGAAGGGTTTTTTCTGTCTCTTATCTTCTTCAGTTCTGCTCTGATGTTAGTTATTTCTTGTCTTCTGCCAGCTTTTGAGTTTTTTTGATCTTGCTCCTCTAGCTCTTGTAAGGCAAGCTGGTGGTGATGAAATCTCTCAGCAATTGCCTGTCTGTAAAGGATTTTATTTCTCCTTCACTTATGAAACTTAGTGTGGCTGGGTATGAAATTCTAGGTTGAAAGTTCTTTTCATTAAGGATGTTGAATATTGGGCCCCACTCTTTTCTGGCGTGTAGGCTTTCTGCTGAGAGATCCACTGTGAGTCTGATGGGCTTCCCTTTTTGGGTAACACAACCTTTCTTTCTGGCTGCCCTTAGCATTTTTTCCTTCATTTCAACCCAGGTGAATCTGATGATTATGTGCCTTGGGGTTGCTCTTAAGGAATATCTTTATGGAGTTCTCTATATTTTCTGGAATTGAATTTTGGCATGTCTTGCTAGGTTGGGGAAGTTCTTCTGGATAATATCCTCTGGAGAGAGTTCCAGTTTGGATTCATTCTCCCTGTCACATTCAGGTACGCCTATCAAACGTAGATTAGGTCTTTTGACATAGTCTCATATTTCTTGCAGGCTTTGTTCATTTCTTTTCACTCTTTTTTCTTTAACCTTGCCTTCTCATTTTATTTCATTGAGTTGATCTTCAATCTCTGATATCTTTTCTTCTGCTTGGTCAGTTTGGCTTTTGAAACTTGTGTATGCTTTGCGAAGTTATTGTATTGTGTTTTTCAGCTCCATCAAGTCATTTATATTCTTCTCTAAGCTGTTTATTCTAGTTAGCATTTCATTTAACCTTTTTTTCAGAGTTCTTAGTTTCTCTGCATTGAGTTAGAATATGTTCTTTTGGCTCAGAGAAGTTTGTTATTATCTACTTTCTGAAGCCTTTTTCTATGAGTTCATCAGACTCATTCTCCATCCAGCTTTGTTCCCTTGGTGGTGAGGAGTTGTGATCCCTTGGAAGAGGAGAGGCATTCTGGTTTTTGGTATTTTCAATTTTTTTGCACTGGTTTCTTCCCATCTTCATGGATTTATCTACCTGTGGTCTTTGTAGTTGGTGACTTTTGGATGGGGTCTCTGAGTGGACGTCATTTCTGTTGATGTTGAAGCATTTCTTTCTGTTTTTTAGTTTTCCTTTTAACAGTCAGGCCCCTCTGCTGCAGGACTGCTAGAGGTCCACTCCAGACCCTGCTTGCCTGGGGACCAGTCACAGGGGCTGCATAACAGTAAGGGTTGCTGCAGGTTTCTTCTTCTGTTATTTTCATCCCAGAAGGGTACCTGCCATATGTCAGCCTGTGCTATCCTTTTTGAGGTGTTTCTTTGGATATACAGGGAGTTGGGGAGCTGCCTGAGGAGACAGTTGTCCCTTATAGGAGCTCAAGAGCTGCGCTGGGAACTCTGTTTTTCTGTTCAGAGCTGCTGGGCAGGTACGTTTAAGTCTGCTGCAGCGGAACTCATAACCACCTCTTTTCCCAGGTGCTCTGTCCTGGGAAGATGGTGCTTTATTTATAAGTTCCTGACATGCTGCTGCCTTTGTACAGAGATTCCCTTCCCAGCAGGGAGGTGGTCTAGTCACAGTCTGCCAGCAGAGGTGTTGCTGAGCTGCCGCAGGCTCTGCCCAGCTGCTGTGTAAACTTCCTTGCAGTTATGTTTACAGAGGTACAATTAGAACTGCCTCAGTAATGGTGGTCTGCCTCAGTAATGGCACTACCTTGGTAATGGCAGACTGCCTCAGTAATGGCAGATTGCCTCTGTAATGATGGACTGCTTCCATCATGGTGGACTTTCTCGGTAATGGTAGACTGCCTCGGTAATGGCAGACTGCCTCAGTAGTGGTGGACTGCCTCGATAATGGCAGATGCTCTTCCCTCCACCATTCTGGAGCATCCGTGTTCAGGTGTGCTTGCTGCCACTCTCAATCTAGAGCATTCCAGATTTGTGGGGGTGGGACCTGCTGAGCCAGATCACCTGGCTCCCTGTTTCAGACTTCTTTTTTAGTTCAATGGGCAGCTCTGTCTCCCTGGCATTTCAAGTCCCAGTTGAAATGACCACCCAGATTTGTTTGAGTTTTTGTGTGGAAACCCGTTGTGCCACCTGCAACAGCCATGCTGGAAACTCGTGGCACTTTTTGGCCCAGGAATCTCCTGGTCTGTGGGCAGTAAAACTCGTTTGAAAATGTGGTGATCACTCACCCTCTGCATTGTTCTCACTGGGAACTGCAATCCAGAGCTGTTCCTATTCAGCCATCATGGATCCTCCCTACTTAAAATTAGTTTCTAAGATCCTATCAACAATGTTAAGTGATGACTTACTGTGCTGCTTGTAGCCCACCTATTTCTATTTCACACACTTAGAAAAACTAAACAAATTCCCTTTCCCCTTCCTCCTTAGTTACCCATTTGAATCATTGGTTTTAAGATGTATGCATTCCTCCATCCCTCCATTATTTCATAGACTTTATTCTGTTCACCCTTTGGATTAGCTGTGGTGATTGTGCTTTGTCAATTTAGTAACCCTGAGAACTGCATTCTGGGAGCCTCTCAGTGCATGGTTTGGTCAGAGTTGGCCCGATGAGGAACCTGACTGAAATTTAGAAGGTGGAATGGATATGTTCATTGAATAGAAGGAAGTGGATTCAATATCTTTTGTGATTTATTCTTATTACTACCGATACAGGCATCTATTCTTTATATACTTTATTGCAAGTACTTTACAGATATTTTACTACTCATTCAGATACTTAACATGATTGTTTTTAAGACTTAACAAAGATATAAATGATAATAGCATAAGACCTTTACTACATAAAATATTCAAAAACATGCATTTTCAATATTTCCTATAGAACCTCATGGTTTACATAACCATAATCTACTTAATTTTCTAAACAATGCTGTGGACTTCATAGGGTAGGTAATTATATCTACAGTATCTACATTATATGTAGAAGGAAATCAGTGTTCTTGGTGTATTTCTTTTTCTAATTATATGTTTGACAAGTAGTAGGTCTCGGTTATTGTACACTCTCTACTAGCCAGGATTATATAGAAATAAGTAGCACATTAAGGATCCACTTATGGAAATAGTGGAAAAAAATGACATTGAACATACACTGAAGCCAGTTATAGAATTTCTTTTATAAGAAGAAATTGTGATTCATTGAAAAGCAGATACTAGAGATTTTGGTATAGGTTTATGCCTGTAATATGTAGGTTAAAATTATAAAGATGACCATGAATACTTAAACAATTCTAGTTGAGAGAGTTATGAACTATTTTAATGTTAATTAAAGTGAAATCAAAGAACTTCATAAGAAATTAAATTTACTGAATATCAGTGTGGTCTTTGCTTGACCTGAGTCCCACTGTTTACATAGATGAAAATAAGGACATTTCCATATTAAAATCTGGTCATTAAAAAGCCTGTTAAAATATTAGAACTTTCCACATTAATAAATACCATAATTTTCTGCTATAAACATACAATTGTCTATAGAGACCCCGATAGTAAATTAATTAAATCTCTTTTCCATTATGGTGTCAGCTAATTTGTAAGCTCATTATTTGTTTGGCACTAATTTAGCCTGGCAAATTGATTAAAAAGGGCATGGGAAAATAAATGATTCAACATGAAATTCCAAATCAAGACAAAGAGACAAAATTAAAGAACTTATTTAGAGGATAACTATTTAGGGCTTCCTGAAGACAGACAACGCAGTGCAGAGAAGCTGCCCAGAAATGGAATTGGAAAACCAGAAATAGTAATTGTCTTCAAACCGGAAAAGCAATTCCTCCTGTACAGGGTTGTCTACAGAAGGCAGCACCCCACAATGTGTCCACACAGCTCTTCCTGACTTCATTCTTCTCCACAATGCAGTCCTTGGATCAATAGTACAGTTGTTCACTGATCAGTAATCTCTACCCCCAGTCATGTTAGGGTATTGGAAATTTGGCCTCTGCAAGGATTTGAAAGGGAAGAACCTGTTTGTGGCTAGAGGATATTAATCTCCTGGACACACACACTCACAAAGTGGTTCACAGTACCTGGTGACTACCTAGATTTTCAGATGCTAAGTGACAAAAATAGTGCTTCAGGCAAAGACATTTTCTTATTTTTTTGTCCAAGGTTCAGAGAAGTCCAGGAAAATGAACATAAAAAATTATTCAGTTTACCCCTTTGGTCCATGTTGCTGGTAGCAGTATCTGCTGCAAACACAGTATGTACTGAAATTTGGAAAGTTTTCTTTCTTTAAAATTTGCCAATTCTTGTTTATAGATTTTAATAGAAAGGTAAGTTAAAAACTAATAATGTACACTATGATTATCTGGAAGTCTATTAATTAGTCTTATTCAATCAAAAAGGATATGTTGAGTGCTTGCTATGTGTCAGTCACTGGTCTGCATGCTCCTCTCCCTACATGAGGAACCAAGTAGATGTATTCGTTTTCTTCAAGGAGCTTTCAGTACAGTGGAGAAATGCATTTAAATGCATGACTAAATATGTAATTATAGATTTTGATAAATTATATAAAAGTATATATAAGGGTATTATGAAACAAGCTAACTTAGATGACCTAATTTAGATTAGGAGTCAGGGAATTTTTCTCTCCTTTAAGCTGAGACTTGAAGAGCAAATGGGAAGTATTCCAGATGCAGAAGATCAAGAGGAGACTTCTAAAAGAGAAAAGGATGTGTTCCTCATGGCTTTGAGGCAGTTTTGAGGACATTTTTCAAAGACCAAAGAATGAGATGAGAAATAGACTGCACCATGGGCAGTTTGGATCAAGGAAAGCATGCAAGCCATGTTAATATTTTATATTTATCTTCAGAGGTACAGGAAAGGATCAGTGCTTTTAAAGAGGAGAATAACATGGTCAAATTCACTGGCCTAAAGGGTCACACTGGCTGCTGGGTGGAGAAAAATGGAGAAAATGCAAATGGAAGTTTTCAATTCAATAACCACCTCTGACCACAGGCAACCGTGACCAGCTGCCTTACCCAGGAGCATTTTTGGTGTCAATACTTAACTTTTCCTAATAGTTTAACTTTTTTTTTTCTTTGTTTGGGGTACATGGTGTTTTACAGTAACAAATAATCTCTAAGAACTATTCAAATGTTACAATCTACACTTATGTCTAGCAATTTCATAAGCACCACTTCGAAGTGAAGATGTATTTCAGGGAAAAAGTGTGTGTCTTTTCTCTCTAGAGGCACAAAGACCTATCGACAATATGTTGTAAAATTCAATTTCAGAGGAATAAAACTGTCAAACTATTTGTGAACAACCGTGCATTAAATGAATTAATGATGAATCACTTTTATGTTCTGCATGTCAGAGGCTTCCTTTTGGGTGGTCCAAAGATGTTGTGCACAAAAATACCGTCTCTTAATATCCTCCTTATAATTGAGAATATGCATTTTTTAAAACAGATATTTGAACATATTTTCTTCTTTACAATCTTTTCACATGTCCTCAAATACTACAGTATTGAAAACAACTTTTTACAACAGAAAGGAAAAGCTGTATAGTTTGATTTTCCAGTTTCATGTGCTTCCATTTCCTTCACGCTCTGTAAATTTTAACCCTGACAATGCCACACACTTCTGTTTAACCTCCATTTCTTTCCTTAGACCATTCACCTCTAGGCATTATGTACCTTTCCCCTTCTTTGTGCAATAGGGTATGCTTGTTTGTTTTTCTTAACATTGCAAGTATTGTAGGCTCTACCTGTCCTTCCTCTATGATAAAACGCTGCAGTAAACATATAACTCAGATATTAGCATACTGAATTTATATCAAGAAAATAACTTTTTATCCAATTTAAAGAATGCATCAAAGAGCTAATGTCCAGGAAATAATTCCCTAATGTGATGGAGTACCTTTTACTGGTTATTGTAATCCTAAAATGTACTCAAATACTCAGTTGCTGGCATATGATTGAAGAAATTAATTAGAACTGTTATGTTTTTTATTGAACAGAAAACACAAACTTCATAAACTCAGAATTCTCAAATGAACTTTCTCTCACTAGGAGTTTGATTTTGTTTGTTTTCCATCTAAAAACTAGATTCAGGTCATAAAAAGAAAGAATTTCAACATATTCATTAAATAAAGGAGGGGATAAATTTAATTTCTTCTGTAAGATGACACATGTCAACCCCATTGAACTGTCTCTCAGTGTTTATTGATGCCCTTCATTTTTCATTTAAGTATGTCCATAAACCCCCATGAAGGGGTCCTTAATAACCTTAAGTTTTCATTAAGAATACACATTTAGAAGATAAAATATTATATGTGATTGCAAGTAGTCAAGATTTCCTTTTCCCCTTTTCTAACTTTATATTTCTCTCACATATGATCTACAGTGACTAAAATTATAGATTCCTTAGATATTGGTTGGTTTCCCAGAGATTCAGATACTTGTACTTTTTCTTCTGATTAATTTGAGAAATGAACCTCGTACTAGTACAATTCAGAATTTGCTATACTTAAGAAGAGAAAAATGTGACGGAAGAACCAGTGTGATGTGGGTTCCATCCTGAATCAGCATGTGGTGATGAAATATAGGGAAGATTAATAACCAAATATCAAATATTAGTTGTCCTACCAATGCATATTATTTGTTCATTTTCATGTGTTCATTGAACTAGTATTTTTTTTTGTGCTACAACTGTGGTAGACATATGGGGGAATGCAAAGGGAAATCAGACATAGATTTGCCCTTATGAAGTTTACATTCGAATAGGAAATGTAATAGACGGGCATTAGAAGCCATAATAAATTGTAGTCAAACTGTATAAATAAAGTGATATGGGAGTGCTTACTGAAGTAACTCTAGGCTAGGCACAGTGGCTCACACTTGTAATCCTAGCACTGTGGGAGGCTGAAGCAGGAGGATTACTTGAGCCCAGGAATTTGAGACCAGCCTGGGCAACATGGTAAAACCTGGTCTCTACCAAAAGTACAAACATTAGTCATGAGTGACATGCACCTGTAGTCCTCACTACTTGGAATGCTGAGCAGGGATGGTGGGGTTGGCTTGAGCCTGGGAGGTCGAGGCTACAGTGAGCCATGAATAGTGCCACTGCACTCCAGCCCAGGTGACAGAGTGAAACTCTATCTCAAATAAATGAATAAGTTAATTAATTAAAGTAACTCTAAAGTGCTACTTAAGAGTAGAAAAATAATTGCTTCGGCTCAGGAAACTGGGGAACAATAGAAACGAAAATTTATATCAGAAGTGAAATTTGAATAAAATATAGAATTTCAAGATTTAGTTGTTCTGGAACAGTGATTTTTTTTTTTTTCCAAGTTCTTGCTCAGTATGTGATAGTTACTCTTTTTTTTTATTATTATTTTATTTTATTTTTTCCCATTTATTTATTTTATTGTATTTTAGGTTTTGGGGTACATGTGAAGAACATGCAAAATTGTTGCATAGGAACACACATGGCAGTGTGATTTGCTGCCTTCCTCCCCATCACCTACATCTGGCATTTCTCCCCCTGCTATCCCCCCCCAGCTCCCCACCCCCCACCGTCCCTCCCCTATGTCCCCCCAACTGACCCCAGTGTGTAGTGCTCCCCTCCCTTTGTCCATGTGCTCTCATCGTTCAACACCCGCCTATGAGTGAGAACATGCGGTGTTTGATCTTCTGCTCCTCTGTCAGTTTGCTGAGAATGATGGTTTCCAGATTCATCCATGTCCCCACAAAGGCACATATACACCATGGAATATTATGCAGCCATCAAAAACGATGAGTTTGGGTCCTTTGTGGAACAGTGATTTTTAAGTTTTGGTTGTTGCTCTAAACAATCTTTACTCTTGTTTTGTTTTGTTTGTTTTGTTTTGTTTTGTTTTGTTTTTTGAGATGGAGTTTCACTCTTGTTACCCAGGCTGGAGTGCAATGACATTATCTCGGCTCACCACAACCTCTGCCTCCTGGGTTCAAGCAGTTCTTCTGCCTCAGCCTCCCAAGTAGCTGGGACTACAGGCGTGCGCCACCATGCCCAGCTAATTTTTGTATTTTTAGTAGAGACAGGGTTTCACCATGTTGACGAGGATGGTCTCGATCTCTTCACCTCGTGATCCACCCGCCTCGGCCTCCCAAAGTTCTGGAATTATAGGCGTGAGCCACCGTGCCCAGCCCCCAACGTTTACACTCTTAAAAATTACTGAGGACCCCAAAGAAAACATTTGTTTATGTTTAGGCAGTATTTACTAGTTTTCTCTACATTTGAAATTAAAGCAATTTTTGGATACTTACTTACTATTTTATTTCAAAAATAGACCCATTGTATGCTAACATAAATAATGATTTTTATCATGATGTATTTTCTAAAACAAAAAAATTCAGCTATAAGAATGATATTATTTTACATTTTCTGCACTAATTCTGTTGTGTCATATTGTTTTGGGTAATGTAGATGAAAAGAAATCCAGTTTCAAACATACATGTAGTTAGCAAAAAGGAGAATATTTTCTAGCCTTTTTAGACAATTTTGTGTATTGTTCTTTAATACCAAACAAAACTACTCAAGTGATAATTACTTAAAATTTATTTGCAATGTGGAATCTGAAACTATATCAATGAGCTTTTTATCTCTGTTATATTAAAATTATTGGCCTATCTTGCATTTTTAAGGATCCTTTACTCATGAATGATTTTTTAATATTATACATTGGTCATTTGAAAAAAAATTCCTTCAGTGAGTTATTTAAATCTTCCAAATGTCAATGCATTTTATTATATGACATCAAAAAGTCACATTTGTTATTATCATCACCTATTATTAGAAAACATTTTAACATTGGAGGCTGTCAAGCTTTTAGTCATACATACAAGTTTTTCACAGTTCTGATTTTTGCTTGTCGGCTTAAATTTAATTATTGACAACAAATACTGTGATTTATTTTCTTAAGTTAGTTTACTTTGTTAACTTTTGAGAAAATGTCAAATAACAAAGTCTGAATAACTATAATTTTTCTTTCAATTAAAATGGCATTCTGTGGAAAAAGTACATAGGTTAACCTACAACTCAGACAAACATATTAAAGCTTTTTCTTGAGGCCATTATTATATATATGTATTATCTATATGTATTATATATATGTATGTATGCAGTACTAGTAATTTATACATACTTCCTATTTTATAATACATATATTAAAAAGATGCATCTGAAGGGTCAAATTTGAATAAAATCAATGATTTTTACTTCTTCAAAGACATTCTGAAGTGAAACTGCCATTATTATTACTGCAGGTGCAGGGTGATGATAATTACAAAGACTACCAGTACATTTTTTTGCCACTATATTGATTCATGCTGAGGCACTATAAGTCTTAATATCTGTTTTTGTAAAATAAGCAAACAATTTCCACCTAATGAACCCATTGAAATGACTTGGAACTTTTTTGAAATGTAAATTACACCATGAGAATTCTACTTTATAAGTTACAATATACATCCTTCATGTATCAAAATCTATTTTGAAACAATATGACACTACTTTTTATCTAAGAAAATTTCAATGGTTTAATTCTATTCATTTCCCTTTTCCTTTATACATTGCTATATTTTACTGAAACTTACATTATAAGCTCCATAATAGGTTGTCATTTTTTTTAGCAGTTAATTGTCCTTTAAAGAAATTATTAAAAAGTCATCTTTTATTTTTACCCACATATTTACCACTTCTGACACTCCTTGTTTTTTGTTTGGGTTTTTTTTTATGTAGGTTCTGGTTTCTATCTGGCGTGATATTCATTTAGCCTGAAGAACTTCTTTTAAGCATTTTCTATAGTGGATGTCTACTGACAAATTTTCTCAGCATTTGTTTATCTATAAAGATCTCTATTTCACTTAACTAAAGTTATTTTTGTTGGGTATGTATTCTATGTTGACTGTTTCTTTAAGCACTTTCAAGATACTTAAAGGATGGGATTCTATTGTCTTCTGGCTTCCATTGTTTTTCATCAAGTGTCAAACCTCTTCTTATCATTGTCAGATATCTTCTTATCACATGTAGTATGTCCTTTCTCTCTGGCTGTTCTTACAATGTTATCTTTATCTTTTATTTTCACCAGATTGATTATGATGTTTCTTGATGATAATGGTTTGGCTGTATCCCCACCTGTATCTCATCTTGAATTCTCATGTATTGCGGGGAGGTAATTGAATCATGTGGGTATGTCTTTCGTGAGAGTGAATAAGTCTCATGAGAGCTGTTAAAACAAAAATGAGAGTTTCCCTGCACAGGCTTTCTCTCCTTACCTGCTACCACCCATGTAAGATGTGACTTGCTCCTCCTTGCTTTCCACCATAATTGCAAGGCCTCCCTAGCCATGTGGAACCATGAGTCAATTAAACCTGTTTCTTTTGTAGATCGCCCAGTCTCAGGTGTGTCTTTATTGGCAGCATGAAAATGCACTAATATGGTAAATGGGTACCAGTAGAGTTGGAAACTGCTCAAATAATACCTGAAAATATGAAATCTGCTTTGGAACTGGGCAACAGGCAGAGGTTGAAACAGTTTAGAGAGCTAAGAAGAAGACAGAAAAATGTGGGAAACTTGGGGACTCCCTAGAGACTTGTTGAATGGCTTTGACCAAAATTGAAAATAATATGGATAATGAAATTCCTGATTAAGGTAGTCTCAGGTGGTGATGAGAAACTTGTTTGGAACTGAAGCAAAGGCAACTCTTTGTGTTTTAGCAAAGAGACTGGTGGCATTTTGCATCCTGCCCTTGAGATGCATGGAACTTTGAACTATAGAGAGATTATTTAGGATATCCTTAGAACTCTTTAAGCAGCAAAGCAATCAACATGTGACTTGGATGCTGTTAAAGGCATTCAGTTTTAAAAGGGCAAACAGAGCATTAAAGTTTGGAAAATTTGCAGCTTGATAATGCAATAGAAAAGAAAAACCCATTTTCTGAGGAGAAATTCAAGCCAGCTATGGAAATTTGCATAAGTAATAAGGAACTGAATATTAACTACCAAGGCAGTAGGGCAAATGTCTCCAGGACATGTCAGAGACCTTTTCAGCAGCCCTCCTCCAGGCCTGGTGTTTTAGGAGAAAAAAATGGTTTTGTGTGCCAGGCCCAAGTTTCCTCTGGTATGTGTAGTCTAGGGACTTGGTGCTCTGCATCTCAGCTGCTCCAGTTATGACCAAAAGGGGCCAAGGTACAGCTGAGGCTGTTGCTTCAGAAGGTGGAAGCCACAAGCTTTTGCAGCTTCCACATGGTGTTGAGCTTACAGGTGCATAGAAATCAAGAATTGAGGTTTGGGAGCCTCTGCCCACATTTCAGAGGATGTATGGAAATGCCTGGATGCCCAGGCAGAAGCTTGCTGTAGGGGTGGAGCCCTCATGGAATTCCTCTGCTAGGGCAGTGCAGAAGGAAAATGTGACATTGGAGCCCCCACACAGAGTCTCTACTGGGGCACTGCCTAGTGGAGCTATGAGAAGAGGGCCACCATACTCCAGACCCCAGGATGGTAGATCCACCGACAGCTTGCACCATGCACCTGGAAAAACCACAGACACTCAACACCAGCTTCTGAAAGCAGTTGGGAGGGAGGCTGTACCCTGCAAAGCCACATGGTGCAGCTGCCCAAGACCATGAGAACCCACCTCTTGTATCAGCATGACCTGGATATGAGACATGGAGTCAAAAAAGATTATTTTAGAGTTTTAAGATTTGACTGCCCCACTTGATTTCGGACTTACATGGACCCTATAGCCCCTTCATTGTGGACAATTTCTCCTGTTTTGAATTGGTTTATTTACCCAATCCCTATACCCACATTGTATCTAGGAAGTAACTAACTTGCTTTTAATTTTATAGGCTCATAGGTGGAAGGGGCTTGATAATGTGTGAGTTCTCACAAGATTAGTTGTGAGAACTAGTTGTTTAAAAAGGCTTCCTTTTCCCCCCCTTTCCTCCTCTCTTGTCATGTGAAGCCAGCTTTCTAAACACTACCACCACCTTCTGCCATGAGTGGAAACTTCCTGACACCCTCACCAGAAGCAGACGCTGTTGCCATGCTTCTTGTACAGCCTGTAGAATTATGATCCAAATCAACCACTTTTTTTTTGTTTGTTTTGTTTTTGTTTTTGTTTTTGAGACAGAGTCTCACTCTGTCGCCCAGGCTGGAGTGCAGTACCATGATCTCAGCTTACTGCAAGCTCCACCTGCCAGGTTAAAGAAATTTTGCTTCAGCCTCCTAAGTAGCTGGAATTACAGTTACATGCCACTATGCCTGGCTAATTTTTTGTATTTTTAGTAGAGACAGCATTTCAGCATGCTGACCAGGCTGGTTTTGAACTTCTGATCTCGTGATCCACCCACCTCGGCCTCCAAAAGTGCTGGGATTATAGTTGTGAACCGCCACATCCAGCCCAAACTCTTCTTTTCGTAAATTGCCCACTCTCTGATATTTCATTATAGAAACACAAATGGACTAAGACAACTACTTATCTTTTTTAAAACAATAATTATCCTAACAGATGTGAGGTGATATCACATTGTAGTTTTGATTAACACTTCCCTAATAACAAATTATGTTGAGCATCTTTTCACATCCCCATTGGCCACTTTGTATGTCTTCTTTTAAAATGAATCTGGAGAACATTATGCCAAGTGAAGTAAGCTTGCCACGTAAGGATGAGTACCGCATGATTCCATTTATATTAGATATCCAAAACTATCAAAAACATAAAAGTGCAGAATACAATAGTGTTTACCAGAGGCTGGGAGGTGTGAAAAATGGAGAGCTATTGTTTAATGTATGTAAAGTCTCAGTTGTGCTAGATGAATAAGTTCTAGAGATCTGCTGTACATTATAGTGCTTATTGTGCACTTTAAAATTTGTTATGAAGGTAATTCTCATGTTAAGTGTTCTTGTCACAAAAAAATCACACAAGAAAACTTCGAGAAGTGTTGAATATGTCTATCTGATTGTCGAGATGGTAGCATACGTGTTTGCATATATTCAAATTCATCAAATTGTATACATCAAATATGTGCAATTCTTTGTATGCAAACTATACCTCAAAAAAGCTGTTAAAAAACATTTAAAAATAATACCCTCACTATGGGGATGTAAAAAAACTGAAAAAAGGAAAATAAGGGGTATGACAGTTTGCCAAGCTTTTAAAAATTACTTGTTCCATATCATAATTTATATGGTGAGCAGAAAAAGGCAAGTATTATACAAGTTACACTTAAGCTGTTTACAAAGAAATAAAACACTTTAGTTTTCAATATTTTAAGTTATACTGTACCAAATAAATACTAGGCTTTACTAATTTTTTCTTCCCATATAAATTTATTACCAATAGTAAATGAGTGTTTAATGTCTTGACAGAAATTTTGAAAGGTAATAGAACAAAGACCGCTTTGTACATTTTTAGCTTCCCTTGTCATTTGTATTGTTCTGGATGGCAATGCAAGGCCAGAACTAACTATACCCTCTATCTTTTCATATCAGCTGAAATCTTCACGACAAAAATAGGTAACATTGGTAAGAGAGGCCATCACTTAAAGGATGAATTGGTTAGATATAGCATCTTGGGACACAATAATGAAAAAATTGGTGGCATGATTTTCTGCAGATATATGTTGGGAGGAGATGCTCAAGGCTGGTTTTATGTTCTTTCCTTTTACAGACTTTTATTTTTAATTTTGTACTTATAAATGTTTTAGAGGAGTGTTTGTGAGCTTCAAGAGGATTACTGCACACTGATCCCATAGCCTGTCCTTGCCTCCAAGTTTGATTCTTCAAATTAAGGATGTTTTTGGTAGTGTGCTGCTAGGATCTTGTCTTACTCCCTAAAAAATATGCATGCTACCTTAGGAAGGACTATGAGTTGCCCTAAGCTTACATTGCATTGATTCTTGTATAACAACGATTTAAATATATTTCCAATAAAAACACACATGCATGCATGTGATATTATAACAATTTAAACACTGAAAAAAGTCAACCAAAATGAAACAATTTGTCACACCTTTGCACACACACATGCATGCACGTGTGTGTGTATGTGTGTGTGTCTTGCTATTTTAGTAAGCCTCTTAGAAGATATCAGGGTTAAATCACTATGACCAAATTACCATTTTCCCCAGAAACTTACAACTCTTTTTCTTAAAATTATTCTTTGCTATGCAGAAATGTTTAACCTTTGATGCACACATTAGAGGAGCCCATTGTTCATAACATTTTTAATTCAATATTTTCATATGTGGTTTCACCATAGGAAGAAGGGATTGGAATTAGGAAGTTCAGCATCTGATAGTATATTTAAAAGGCTGAATAATCTTTATTCAAGGTCAAGGCCTTTTTTTTTTGGTTTAGACATTATCATGTATTGAAGAAAACAAACAGAACAAAAGAGAGAAGCAAAAGTGTGAGAAATTATGTTTCATTTGGTTGACTTTTTTCAGTATTTAAATTGTTATCATAAGTTAACCCCATATCTAGAGCATCTAAACATGATAAGAAATGGTTCATTAGAGCAATAATGGCTGTTGAAAAATTAATGGTGTTGACTTTGAATGAAAAAATTCCCCTCCCAGCATGGATCACTGCATTCTTGCATTATTAAAACTAGCTAAACTAGCATACCGATCCTTAAAGTGTCTGATAAACAGTGGGAATATGAATTGATTTGGACTTCTAACCTAGAGCAATGCTTTACATAATTTAGATCCTGTCAGAAGATACTCAGAGTTTTAGCAAATATTGACTTTTGGCCAAGATCCAAGTGAAGATCCACACTTCTTAAGTCTCCTTCTGCTTTGTTTCACTCCAGGCTGAATGCAAATTTTCAGTTTTATCTTTCCTCTGCTATTGTTTTGTTTATTTTAGTATTTTTTCTTAAAAAAAAGTGATTTGAATAAATTGTCTTCATGAAAATACAATAAAAACTACCCTGTGATTGTTTCTTGAGAGAATGATTTTAATTTGTGATATGAAGTTATTGGATGGCAAATGCAACCCAGATAATGTCCATGATTGCTACTGTAATTACATTCATCATGATAACAGAATGGGCTACTTTCTCTGTTTCTTTCTATAGCCATGCCACTTATCATAGATTTATAGACATTTCAGTTCTATGGAAACAGTGTATCAATGTATAAATTGTGTAATATGTAGTGTTCCAAGGTTTGAAGTAATTTATAGTCCTTTGTTTTGTTTTAAAAGCACATTTTTCTAAGGAAATAAAATCTTACAGGTAAACTAAAGATGTATAAAAGGGGAAAGAATTTAGTTGGATGCTAATTATAAATAGATGTAGCTCCCTATCATGATCATTTTAAGCTTTTAATTCTATAAATAAACTTTAGAAAAATAAGAGCAAACAAAGTACAACAAACAAGCAAAAGAGTCTTAGTTTGTCCCTGATGCTATATGAGAATGCCTTAGACTGGGTAATTTCTAAATAATAGAGGTTTATTTCTCACAGCTTTGGAGGCTGACAAGTCCAAGTCGAAGGGATTAAGGCACCAGCAGATTTAGCATCTGGTGACAACCCAGTCTCTGCTTCTTGCATAGTGCTTTGTTGCTGTGTCCTCCTCTGGCAGAAGCGATTAACAGCTCTCCAGCACCTCTTTTTTAAGGGCACTAACTGCATTCATGAGAGCTCTACCCTCATCACCTAATCACCTCCTAGAGGCTGCACGTCAGTACTATCACACTGTTGATCAAGTTTTAAGATATGAAATTTACAGGGACACATTCAGAACATAGCAGCTACACCTCATTCCTACACCCCTGAGCTAGACCTTTTCGTCTTTTTTGAAATCTGCTCTACCAGATAAAGATGTCTCCGTTTCTGCACAAAAAAATGGGATAATATTCAATTTTCTCTGTGGTAACTGATTTTTTTTCATTTCACAATATAACAGAGACATCTATCTGCAATGGTATATTTACTTCTATATTTTAATGATTTCATAGTGATTCAGTGAATAGACATATTTTCATTTACATATGAAATTTCATTTAGACATTTATGTGATTTTTCAATTTTTGATTGCAACAAACTCAACTGTAAATATTATACCTAAAATGTTTTTACAGATTAGTATAAATTTCTAAAAGTAAATTTCATGGTTAAATGGTATAGAAAATTGCCAAAGTGTAATCTGGATGGGCCTTACCAATTTGCATTTTCACCAGTGGAAATAAGAATGTAAACTTTTCCAAATATTTGCCACAGAATTGTGTAATTTTAATATTTGGTAACTTGTTAGAGAGAGAAAATAATATGCTGTTTTAATTTGCACTTTTTTCCTTATTTGCAAGAATTTGCCTTATGTGGACTTTCTTTTGTTTTGCAAATGGTCTGTTTGTGACCTTTTTGCATTTTTCTGCCAGAAAAAAAAACAGATTAGTAAAAGGAGACTTAAAAAATCAGGTAGATTGAAAAGGTGCAGTATTACTCAAATTATTGAATACAATAGTTACAGCCACACAGTTTTTAGGCAGTGGGGATGGTTGTAAACCAAAAATTTATTAATGAGTCACCGTGTCTTTCATGTGGAAAGGCTATCAGAAACTCATTTCCAGACATCAAAAGGCTTAGAAAATAGAATATGGATAAATCATTTGAAAAAAAGTTTGTCAAAAATTTAGTTTCACTGAAAGACGGAGGAAATTGCACAAGTCCTGATCCATAGTGCCTGGTATGTTTAAGGCACTGAGTGCTTTACATCTATTAACTCTATAGCAGTTACAGCCTTCTGGGAGGACTAATAATTTTCACGAAATAGGTATTTACCCTAGGGAATCAGTCAATGTGTATATGCAGAAATGTTACAATAAGGATTATTATACTGTGTTTTATTTAATTTAAAAAAATAAACTAAATATACAACAATAGGGGTCTTGGTACTATACAATCGGATAGGCTACTATGCAGCCATTAAAAATGATGTTAAAACATATTTAGTGGGTTGGGCACTATGGTTTATGCCTGTATCCCAGCACTTTGGGAGGCCAAGGGAGGCAGATCATGAAGTCAGGTGTTTGAGACTAGCCTGGCCAATATGGTAACACCCTGTCTCTATTAAAAATACAAAAATTAACTGGGTGTGGTGGTGCAGGCCTATAGTCCCGGCTACTCAGGAGGCTGAGGCAGAA
The DNA here is from genome assembly GCF_001604975.1 of Cebus imitator. Taxonomy (NCBI): domain Eukaryota; kingdom Metazoa; phylum Chordata; class Mammalia; order Primates; family Cebidae; genus Cebus; species Cebus imitator. The sequence continues at coordinate 1,213,656 of NW_016107613.1, read as the reverse complement.
GAATTGCTTGAACCCAGGAGTCAGAGGTTGCAGTGGGCCAAGATCACGCCACTTCATTCCAGTCTGGGCGACAGAGCAAGACTCCGTCTCAAAACAAAACAACAAAATAATAATAATAATGTCCCCTGCTAGGCACTGAGCTAGTTGTTTTACATTCATTACTTTCTTTAGATACAACTTTGTGAGGTATGCACATTTATTAGCCCTCTTATGCAGATAGAGAAATCGAGTCTTAGTGAAATTAATTTCTCTAAGACCATAGGGCTACAGTTCAAACTGAGGTCTGAGTTTGGTGTCCTCACTCTTGTCCGTATGCAGAATGACCCACTCAAGATAGACAGATACATAAATAACTAACTGGATAAGTTATGTGAAACTTTTTAGTATCATTGGTGTTGAAGGTGCTTTTTTTTTAAATTGTACTTTGGGCTCTGGGGTATGTGTGCACATGCTGCATCCTGCAGGATTGTTGCATGGATACATACATGCCATGGTGGTTTGCTGTCATCATTCTCCACCTGGCCTATATCAGGCATTTCTCCCGTTGTTATGCCTCCCAATCCTCCCTGTCCCCCCACTGTTCCTCCCCTCCCCTTCCTTCCATCCCCCAACCTAGCCCTGTGCCTAAATTGTTCCCTTCCCAGTACCCAGGTGTTTTCATTGTTCATCACCTGCCCATGAGTGAAAACATGCAGTGTTTGGTTCTCTGCTCTTATGTCAGTTTGCTGAGAATGATGGTTTCTAGGTTCATCCATGTCTCTACAAAGGACATTAACTCATCATTTTTTATTGCTGCATAGTATTCCATAGTGTAGATGTGTCACATTTTCCTTGTCTAGTCTATCCTTGATGGGCATTTGGGTTGGTTCCAGGCCTTTGCTATCGTAAAGAACACTGCAATGAACATACTTATGTATGTGTCTTTATAATAGAATGATTTATAATCCTTTGGGTATATACCCAGTAATGGGATTGCTGGGTCAAATGGAGTTTCTATTTCTAGATCCTTCAGGAATCACTACATTGTCTTCCATAATGGTTGAACTAATTTATACTCCCACCAACAGTGTAAAAGTATTCCTTTTTCTCCACATCCTGTCCAGCATCTGTTGTCTCCAGAGTTTTTAATGATCTTCATCCTAACTAATGTGAGATGGTATCTCAATGTGGTTTTGATTTGCATTTCTCTAATGACTAATGATGATGAGCATTTTTTCATATGTTTGTTGGCTACATATATGTCTTCTTTTGAAAAGTGTCTGTTCATATCCTTCACCCACTTTTGAATGGATTTTTTTTTTTCTTGTAAATCTGCTTTAATTCTTTGTAGATTCTGGATATTAGCCCTTTGTCATATGGGTAGATTGCAAAAATTTTTTCCCATTCTCTTGGTTGCCAGTTCACTCTAATGATTGTTTCTTTGCTGTGCAGAAGCTTTTAAGTTTAATTATATCCTATTTGTCTATTTTGGCTTTTGTTGCCACTGCTTTTTGTGTTTTAGTCATGAAGTCCTTGCCTGTGCTTATGTCCAGAATTGTGTTGTCTAGGTTATCTTCTAGGGTTTTTGTAGTGTTAGTTCTTATGTTTAAATCTTTAATCCATCTGGAGTTAATTTTTGTATAAGGTGTAAGGAAGTGGTCCAGTTTCAGCTTCCTGCATATGGCTAGCCAGTTTTCCCAGCACCATTTATTAAACAGAGAATCAAAGATCAGATGGTTGTAGATGTGTGGCATTGCTTCTGAGGCCTCTGTTCTGCTCCATTGGTCTATATCTCTGTTTTGGTACCAGTACCATGCTGTTTTGATTACTGTAGCCTTGTAGTATAGTTTGAAGTCAGACAGTGTGATGCCTCCAGCTTTCTTCTTTTTGCTTGGGATTGTTTTGGCTATGCAGCTCTCTTTTGGTTCCATATGAAGTTTAAAGTGTTTTTTCCAGTTATTTGAAGAAGGTCAGTGGTAGCTTGATGGGGATAGCATTGAATCTATAAATTACTTTGGGCAGTATGGCCATTTTCATGATATTGATTCTTCCTAACCATGAACATGGAATGTTTTTCCATCTGTTTGTGTCCTCTCTGATTTCCTTTATCAGTGGTTTGTAGTTCTCCTTGAGGAACTCTTTTACATCCTTTGTTATTTGTATTCCTAGCTATTTTATTCTCTTTGTAGCAATTGTAAATGGGAGTTTGCTCATGATAGGGCTCTCTGTTTGTTTGCTGTTGGTGTATAGGAATGCTTGTGATTTCTGCACACTGATTTTGTATCCTGAAATTTTCCCAAAGTTGCTTATTAGCTTAAGGAGGTTTTGGGCTGAGACGATGGAGTCTTCTAAATATACAATCATGTTGTCTGCAAATAGGGACAATTTGACTTCTTCTTTTCCTAATTGAATGCCCTTTATTTCTTTTTCTTGCCTAATTGCTCTGGCTAGAATTTCCAATACTATATTGAATAGGAGTGGTGAGAGAGGGCATCCTTGTCTAGTGTGTTTTTAAAGGGACTGCTTCTAGTTTTTGCCCATTCAGTATGATATTGGCTGTGGGTTTGTGGTAAATAGCTTTTACTATTTTGAGATATGCTCCATCAATACCTAGTTTATTGAGAGTTTTTAGCATAAAGGGCTGTTGAATTTTGTCAAAGGCCTTCTCTGCATCTATTGAGATAATCATATGTTTTTTGTCTTTGGTTCTGTTTATGTGGTGGATTACATTTATAGATTTGCATATGTTGAACCAGCCTTGCATCCCCGGGAGGAAGCCTACTTGATCATGGTGAATAGGCTTTTTGATGTGCTATTGGATTTGGTTTGCCAGTATTTAATTGAAGATTTTTGTATCAATGTTCATCATGGATATTGGCCTACTGTTTTCTTTTTTAGTTGTATCTCTGCTGGATTTTGATATCAGGATGATGTTGGTCTCATAGAAAGAGGGAGGATTCCTTCTTTTTGTATTGTTTGGAATAGTTTCACAAGGAATGATACCAGCTCCTCTTTGTACATCTGGTGTGAACCTGTTTCAACCTGGACTTTTTTTGGTTGTTAAGCTATTAATTGCTGCCTCAACTTCAGACCTTGTCATTGGTCTATTCAGTGTTTCAACTTCTTCCTGGCTTAGTCTTGGGAGTGTGCAAGTGTCCAGGAATTTATCCATCTCTTCCAGATTTACTGGTTTATGTTCATAGAGCTGTTTGTAGTAATCTCTGATGGTATTTTGTATTTCTGTGGAATCAGTGGTGATATCCCCTTTATCATTTTTTATTGCATCTATTTGATTCTTCTCTCTTTTCTTTTTTATTAGTCTAGGTAGCAGTCTGCCTATTTTGTTAATCTTTTCAAAAAACCAGCTCCTGGATTTATTGATTTTTTGAAGGGTTTTTATGTCTCTATCTCCTTCAGTTCTGCTCTGATCTTAGTTATTTCTTGTCTTCTGCTTGCTTTTGAGTTTTTTTGATCTTGCTCCTCTATCTCTTTCAATTTTGGTGATAGGGTGTCGATTTTAGATATTTTCTTGTTTCTCATGTTAGCATTTATTGCTATAAATTTCCCTCTAGACACTGCTTTAAATGTGTCCCATAGGTCCTGGTGTGTTGTGTCTTCATTCTCGTTGGTTTCAAAGTACATTTTTATTTCTAACTTCATTTCATTTTTTATCCATTCATTGTTTAGGAGCAAGTTGTTCAGTTTCCATGTGATTGTGTGTTTTTGAGTGCTTTTCTTAATCCTAAGTTCTAATTTGATTGCGCTGTGGTCTGAGAGACTGTTTGTTATGATTTCTGTTCTTTTGCATTTGCTGAGGAGTGATTTACTTCCAATTATGTGATCAATTTTAGAGTAAGTGCAATGTGCTGCTGAGAAGAATGTGTATTCTGTGGATTTGGGGTGGAGTGTTCTGTAGGTCTGTTAGGTCTGCTTGGTCCAGATCTGCATTCAAGTCCTGGATATCATTGTTGACTTTGTGTCTCGTTGATCTGTCCAGTATTGTCAGTGGAGTATTAAAGTCTCCCACTGTTATTGTGTGGAAGTCTTAGTCTCTTTGTAGTTCGCTAAGAACTTGCTTTATATATCTGGGTGCTCCTGCATTGGGTGCATATATATTTAGAATAGTTAGCTCTTCTTGTTGCATTGATCCTTTTACCATTATGTAATATCCTTTTGTCTCTTTTGATCTTTGTTGGTTTAAAGTCCATTTTATCAGAGACTAGGATTGCTACCCCTGCTTTTTTTGCTCTCCATTTGCTTGCTAAATCTTCTTCCATCCTTTTATTTTAAGTCTATGTGAGACTTCGCGTGTGAGGTGGGTCTCCTGAATACAGCACACTGATGGGTCTTGACTTTTTATCCCATTTTCCAGTCTGTGTCTTTTGATTGGGGCATTTAGGCCATTTACGTTCAACATTAATATTGTTATGTTTGAATTTGATCTTGCCATTTTGTTACTGGCTGGTTGTTTTGCCTGATAGTTGATGTGGTTTCTTCACTGCATTGTTGTTCTTTACCATTTGGTATGTTTTTGCAGTGGCTGGCACTGGTTGTTTCTTTCTATGTTTAGTACTTCCTTCAGTAGCTCTTAAAAGGCAGGTCTTGTAGTGATGAAATCTCTCTGTAATTACTTTTCTGTAAAGGATTTTATTTATCCTTCACTTATGAAACTTAATTTGGCTGGATATGAAGCTCTAGGTTGAAAGTTCTTTTCTTTAAGGATGTTGAATATTGGCCCCCACTCCTATCTAGCTTGTAGGGTTTCTGCTGAGAGATCTACTATGAGTCTCATGGTCTTTCCTTTGTGGGTGACTTGACCTTTCTCTCTGGCTGCCCTTAGGATTTTTTCTTTCATTTCAACCCTGATGAATCTGACAATTATGTGCCTTGGAGTTGCTCTTCTTGAGGAATATCTTTGTGGTGTTCTCTGTATTTCCTGGATTTGAATGTTGGCCTGCCTTGTTAGGTTGGGGAAGTTCTCTTGGATAATATCCTGAAGAGTGTACTTGGATTCATTCTCCCTGTCACATTCAGGTACACCGATCAAGCATAGATTAGGTCTTTACACATAATCCCATAGTTCTTGGAGGCTTTGTTCATTTTTTTTTCACTCTTTTTTCTCTAATCTTGCCTTCTCATTTTATTTTATTGATTTGATCTTCTATCGCTGATATCTTTTCTTCTGCTTGATCGATTTGGCTGTTGAAACTTGTGTGTGCCTTGTGAAGTTCCCGTGTTGTGTTTTTCAGCTCCAAGTCATTTATGTTCTTCTCTAAGCTGGTTATTCTAGTTAGCATTTCATCTAACCTGTTTTCAAATTTCTTAGTTTCTTTGCATTGGGTTAGAACATGGTCTTTTAACTCAGAGAAGTTTGTTATTATCCACCTTTTGAAGCCTGCTTCTGTCAGTTTGTCAAACTCATTCTCTGTCTTGTTTTGTTCCCTTGATGGTGAGGAGTTGTGATCACTGGGAAGAGAAGAGGTGTTCTGGTCTTTGATGGTTTCATCCTTTTTGCACTGGTTTCTTCCCATCTTTGTGGGTTTATCTCCCTTTGATCTTTGAAGTTGGTGATTTTGGGAGGATTCTCTGAGTGGATGTCCTTTCTGTTGAGGTGGGAGCTATATTTTTTGGCCTGTAGAGGCACTACTGGGCTGTCTTGGATTCAGTCAGGTTGCTGGGTAGGTGGTCCTTCCCTGGAGTTTGTTTGCAGGTGAGATTAGCCCCACCTTCCCAATGGCATCTTTTCTTCCCTGAGATTGATCTTCCCATTTGGGGTCAGACTGGTGTATTTGCTGCCAAGCTCTCTAGTGTGCAGGCTTCAGTTTGAGTTTTGTGGTGGTGGGGACTGCCAGGCCTTATAGCCTGTTTCCCTGCTTTCAACTTCTGCCTCTTTCTATGTGACAGGTCGTCCTGCTGGTGTTAGTCCAAACTTCTGCCAACAACTTGCAGCACCTGGTTGGAGTCATCGCTCAGATTTGCATCAACAACCCATAGCACCCCTCAGTCTCACAGGGCTCTCGTGGACCGTGGATTGCAGGAGGAATGAGGTAAGCACAAGATCAGAATCGGAGCACCTAGGGAGTGACGTCCCTGACCCTGACCCTCCGAGCCAGCTGCATGTTCCTTTCTGGCCTTTTCCTAAGTTATAAATAGCCGCTGGAATGGAGAGGGAGATGTCTAAAAGAAAGTTTATTCATTATAGTGAATAAATACATTTGTCAGTGTTGGGGTGTTTCAGAGGAGATGAAAGAAATTTGAATTTTCCCAGTGTTACTTGGAAATGTATCTGTTTTTAGCAACCACACAAGGTAATTGTCATATACAATAAAGTTTGAGTGAACTAAAATTTTAGGAACTTTAGCAACTAATTATGACTCAAGAGAAGTAGGAAACTACAAGAAGATTTCCACCCATATATGCGTTTGGTTTTGGCTTAATATATCTGGGCATGTGTGTAGATTGCATGATGCTTAGGAAAGGATATAGTGTGAGCTTATTGTGTGTATTTATTACTTGAGAATGGTTATGCATATGCAAGTATGTTGGCCATTTTCTGTTGAACTTTAAAAATACTGATAGCAAAATGCTCTCTATGATTTTAGGAAATATAATTATCAAGGGGTTCTGTGAAACAAAGGCATAACTTCTTTAAAGACACCTCAAACATGTTTTTCATTTTTCTTGCTACTTTATTCTATGTGTAAAGGAAAAATGTCCAGAATGAGGAACATAAATGGTTCGTCATTAAAGAGAAAGTACATCTAATTATATCATCTTCTGGAACTTTTCTTTTTAAAACTCGTTTCCAAGTTGGGATAAAGAGAAATGATCAGTTGCTTTCTATTTTTATCAGAAGTTGGAAACTTTTTTTTTGAGAATCTCAGGACAAAAAGAAATGTAAGCTCACTAGCATTATTTTATTGAAGGTTTGAAGAAGAAATGCAGAAAAACAGAGTTTGTACATGAGTGATTTTAATTGACTAACAGTGTTAAATACTGCACCAGAAAGGCCTAGGGACAATCTGCTAATAGCAAAAAGATAACCCAAATCTAAAAAGTACTGTCTTTTTATTGGACAAAGTAAAATAAAATTTTGTAACACATTTTGACGTTCCATGTGACTCTATAGAAGAATTTTTTTAAGTCTTAGAGGCCAAGCTTTAAGAAACCAAAAGTTCATGTAGTCTTTTCATCTTAACTAGAGTGGTAGCTTCACTCTTTTCTTTGGTCTATTTATTTAAATGTAAGTTTCCATTCAACACAAGATTTTAAGTGAGCAATTTGTGGAAGTGTTTTTGGGTTTAATTATCAGTTTACAGAGTTTCCACTAGTGGTAAATATTTATACCATACTGAGTGTGTTGAATTAAGGCTTACTGTTAAAGAGAGGGAAGAATTAAATTACCAAAATATTACTCAGTTTGTTCCACCTGCAAAGTGCACTGATTTACTTAATCTTACTCTGTCAGTTTTAAAAGCATGATTATAATTGCAAATGCTAAAGTATCACTTGTCCAAATGACGAGATTGTTGTTAAAGATGAAAGAAGAAAAAAAAGATGACATTTAGAAAAAATAAATCTATTTATTGTTCTACCTCATTTTGCTTTTTTCAGAAGTACTGGAAAATATTATACAGATCAAAGGAAATAAAAAATACACAAACCTGCTGAAAATATCAGAGTCAAAAGTCTCAAAAAGAGAAAAAAAAAAGAAAAGAAGGTTGTAAATTAAACAAATCAGATAAAAAATTTAATGAAACCCCAATACCAGTTAAAAGGAGTAAGAGAAAGCAGATAACCTATCCAGATCTATTCAGTGGGAGCCACAAGAAAGCTTTGCTTTGTGTCTTACCAGTAAGACACAAGTTTATCTATTGGTTCTTAGCAAATGTATATAACACTCTACCATTTTGGGGGACTAGAGTTGGCTCCTTATGCAAAATACTGGCACACACCACCTGTGTGATGCTAGATAAGTCACTGAGAAGCACGTCAAACATGTCCTTGTGCCGTTGTCTCTGTTGGATTTCTCAGTCATGTTTCCACCATGCACCACAAAAAAAGTCTCCTTGCTTGTGATACCTAGTTTGTTGGAGGGAAGGGTAACCACAGTAGTATGTCACGTAGGTTCTTAGTCAAGTCAAGGAAATTTTTGAACTTTCTTTGATTTCAAAGGTGAAACCAACTTCTGCGCTAGACCGGTTTACAGTAGAAGATTAGAGTTTCAGTGAGAATTGGAAATATTAAAGGAAAGCAAGTCTGTTCCATTTTGTTGCCAATTGAGACAAAATAGTCAAAATGATGACAAATGTAATATGCATATGGAAGTTACTATGAGAATTAAATGACTTAGTGCATATAAAGACACTAGTTTTATGCTTGGAAAATAGTAAATACTTGCTATTATGGTTCAAGTATATGATTAGTTAAATGGATTTTTGTGGGTCAGAGAACCCAACCATACATAACAAAGGATTCTCAAAAGTAAAATTTTAGGGCTGGGTATGGTGGCTCATGCCTGTAATCCCAGTACTTTGGGAGGCTGAGGTGGGTGGATCACCCGAGGTCAGGAGTTTGAGACCAGCCTGACCCTGTCTCTACTGAAAATACAAAAATTAGGTTGGGTGTGGTGGTTTACCTCTGTAATCCCAGCACTTTGGGAGGCTGAGACAAGCAGATCACTTGGGGTCAGGAGTTCAAGACCAGCCCTGTACAACATGGTGAAACACCATTGTTATTAAAAACATAAAAATTAGCCAGGCGTGGTGGTATGCACCTGCAATCCCAGCCACTCAGTAGGCTGAGGCAGGAGAATTGTTTGAACCCAGGAGGTAGAGGTTGCAGTGAGCCAAGATCGTGTCACTGTGCTTCAGCCTGGGCAACAGAGTGAGACTCTATCTTAAAAAAAAATACAAAAATTAGCTGGGTATGGTGGCTTGAGCCTGTAGTCACAGCTACTTGAGAGGCTGGGACAGGAGAATTGCTTGAACCTGGGAGGCGGAGGTTGCGGTGAGCCAAGATTGTGCCACACACTCCAGTCTGCGTGACAGAGTGAGACTTCATCTTAAAAAAAAAAAAAAAAGCACATAACAAGATTATAACTGGGGCCACTGAATCAACTTTGAGGTCTTACTATTTTTCAACATTGCTGAAAAAAAGCCTTCAGGATAGCAATCGTGTTGTTTCTGAGAGACAGCAGGCTTTAGCAGAAAAAGCCCTATCTTTGGTATCAGACAGATGTGAGTTAACATCTCAGTTCTGCCACTTACTAGCTGGGTGACCTTGGTCATGTTGCTTTGATTCATCTTCAGTTTTTTAATCTGTGAAATACAGCTTGTGATGAGCAGGAAACTGGCATGCTTTGTGTGATTTTAGGCACACATAAGGTGCTTAACATATGTGCATATCCTCAGGTTCTCATTCTCTTAATATGATCTATCACTTAAGAGTATTTAGGTTTGTGCAGGAAAAAAATTGCTTATCAACGTACATAGCAATGCAGATTAGTCCTATGCTAAAGAGATATTTTATATTCCAAGTATAATTTAGTTTCTTTCATATCCTTGTTACCAATTTTCTTTTTGATCTTCCACTTAGCTAAGTGCATTATACTTTAGAATTCCTTCAAATTAGTCTTTGTTTAACAGCAATAGATTTTTAGCTTTGTCAAATATTCTTGGCTTTCAAAGTAGAATTCTCTTTCATAGATAATAAAATAATCAAATCTGAGATCCATAAAATATTTTTCCCCAATTTGGTTAAATAAAGTTGAAAACAAGGACTCCAATTTTTTTTTTCATAAGGGAAGCAACATATGGTCTTCTGTGTCCTCAACTTCAGCAGTCCCACTGTTGGGTAAACTTCACATAGTTCTATTTGCTTTTGAAAGGTTAATAACAGAGGTCTATCCAGAGGTTGACTCTCTCTCTACCCTTTTACCTTCTAGAGTGGTAGCACAAAAACTTTTTGATCATGTATCACAACGGTAAAATAAGAAAATTTGAGCTTTTACTTTTTTGGGTAAATATATATATTTATATGTTCTGTATGGTCCATCAGCACATACCATACTACATATTATGCACATTATAAGATGTATCCTAAAACAGGAATAAAGAAGATTGAGAGAAAGATGAACTAAATTATATATTTAAAAATATTTTGGTAAGTCATGATGATTTCAGACTATTATAATATTCTACTTTTTCATGGCATAATATATACATGGGGTGACTTTTATCAGAAATGATTGAGGATACAAATTGGTATTTTGAATTGCCTCCCTAAGACTTTTGACTGATGTGAGCTGACTTTTTGTCAAACCTGTTTATATTATCATTGTTTTGTGTAGTGGCATACTGACACGAAGTTTGTACTTAAAGAAGGAGTTAGTGTCAACTCTGCCATTTCCTGTTAGTCACTTCTACTTCCATTATTAGAATTTTGTTTGTGGTTTTGTTGCAGGAATCTTTTAGTGGCTTACCTATTAAAGTTAATTTCAATAGATAATACTCTTAAATCCTCTTAATTAGTCACACACTAAGTGCACCATGTCACCATGAATTAGAAATAAGCCAGTGAGGGATAACGCTCGATCAACCTCTCCCATATGTGGAACTTCACTCTTGACTTTAGGACATCTCACCCAGAGTAGGTAAATGTAGCCCTCTGATTGGTAGACAAGCAGGGAATATCCTGGTCAGTCCATGTATCAAATACTTGTAAAGTGCAATTTCTTGTTTGTTCTAGGAGAAAAGATAAGTAGAAATAGAACTGCCAATATTTCGTTTCACATTTTAGCTGGTCACCTCTTCAGACCCTGCATTGAATTTGAGAGACACCCTTTCAAGAGCATGGGTCAGTAAATCTTTTCTGTGAAGGGGAAGATACTAAATATTTTCAGCTTTGTGAGCCAGATAGTCTTGTTGCAAGTCTTCAGCTCAACCACTGTAATGCCAAAACATCTATAGACAATAGAAAAGTAAATGAGTGTGGCCATGTTCCAATAAAATTTCATTCACAAAAACAGGCATTTGGTCAGATTCAAAATGGATATCATAGTTTGTCAACTTGTTATCTAGAGAATACTGAGCCTGATCAAAACAAATAAAATAATGAATCCCATATTTACCAGAAAATGACTTGAGAAAAAAGTCTTTGAAGCGGGTGGCTTAGCTTAACTCACATTGGACTGCCCAACTTTCATGATGCTAATTGGTAAGTTGATGTAGCCTTCTCTTCATCTCTGATTCATTTGTTGTCTTTCTTAATCACACACACATATACATACATGTACATACTGACACCCATCCCCATATGGTAATGAGGTAGCTGCTGTGTATTGAAAATTAATGAGAAGATATAAAGGGAGATTCATATGTGCTCTGATTGACGCAGTTGTAACTTTTTGGCAGGAAGAATAAAGGGACTTTCCCAAATGGCAGAACATCTTCTTTGTTTCAGCAACCCTCAAAAACTTTAGCAAATCAAGAGAGCTTTAACAAATCATGAGCAAATTATGTCAAGGAATGTAGACAAAATTGAATGTAGACAAACACCTCAAATAACAAGTTACAATTAAAGAGAATTAGCAGAAGTGTTTTTTTTATTTTCACACAGAGAGGCAGGAGAGGATCTTTGTCTAATAGACTCCCTGCCTTTTGTGTTAATTTTCATGTTTTCACTTACACTCTGTTTACATTTCCTTCCACCTTTTAGGTGGTTTTCCAACCCTCGCCCCCAATTGCTTAGGGTCTTTAAGACATCCAGAACCTTCAACAAAAGGACTCCACATTGGCCAGCTTTGCCCCCAAATTGCCCTTTCTCCTCTCTTTCCTCTTCCCATAAAATAGCAGCAAGCATAGATGATAATTATTTTCATTAGTGAGCCCTCATAACTATAGGATGATAGATGCAGGACTTATCTAATAACAATATCCAGGGAAACTGCTGTAACAGAGTTTTTTTTTTTTTTAAATATGTAAAGAAGAAGTTATTGGTTGTGTAGTCATCCCCATTTAGTTAAATTTCCAGTGTGGTTAGGCAAACATGATAAAGGGAACCAAATTACCTCATCATTTTCTTGGACTTTGGGCTTAATTGACAATTTTATATAAATCTCTTTACTAACACCAAGAGAGCTTGTTGATGTGGCATTTTAGTAGAATAGATTGTTTCATAGGAATGCAGTTTCCAGATAACTAGAGCTGACCCAGTTAAGGAAAGTGAAGAAAATCCACATTATTATGTAGGGCTTGTCAGGCATGGTGTTAGATTCTTAATAAGTTTTGATTTATTTAGTCCTTCAATAAATTTAAGAACAAAGTATTATTATGCTATTTTAAAATTTTACAAAGAAGAAACTAGAGTTTTGAGAGCTTATGTAACTTGTTCAAGCTCACAGGATGGGGAGGGGGCAGAATTTTGACCCAAACCCCAAACTGCTTCTATCGCCTGATGCAACCTTCTTAATTTTTAAAAGTTTGCATTTGCATGGTCCTATTTTTAAGTATTGTCATAAACTCTTCTACCTTAATAAAGAATGCTAAATATTTTTCAAGTTGTTCTTGATAATTCAGTGTTGGCATATGAATCATAGCCCCATGGGGACTTTTGAAGTATGAGGGATATTTGTCTTAGGGGCCCATCTGGAGTGTTTTTTGAGCTCTTATGTCTATTTCTGATCAGTTTTCAATCTTCATTTTTATCAACAGGCTTTTGACTGTCACTTTTTATTCCTCTTTCTGTGACTGTCTTTCTCAAGGTAGCCAGTACTATCCATTTCTAATTTTCAGTCTAAAGTCTTGATGACTGCAAAACCAGACAACCATGCCTATTAGAATTATGTCTAAAGGTGATATTTTTAGATCAGAGTGAGGATCTGAACAGAAAAGGCTAGAACATAATTATTTCAGCTAGTCACAGACATTTTTTATTTCTCCCAGTAGTCTTAACTTTATTTTATAAAATTGAGATCCCTGCAAAAGTGAGCTGGAGAAAATTGAGACTTTCTCATGTTTATCTTAGTTATATTTTAGAAAAAAGTACTCATAACCTAATTTTTTCTTAATATTTACTTTCAATTCTAGCTTGCTAAACTTGTCTCTCTTTTTACTCCCTTGTCCATCTGATATGTTTTGTCTCTGTGTCCCCACTCAAATCTCACCTTTAATTGTAATAATCCCCATGGGTCAAGGGCAGGACCAAGTGGAGGTAATTGAATCATGGGGACAGTTCTCCATGCTGTTCTGGTGATAATGAGTGAGTCTCATGAGATCTGATGGTTTTATAAGCATGTGGCATATCCTCTGCTTGCATTTATTCTCTCCCCTGCTGCCCTGTGCAGAAGTGCCTTCTGCCATAATTGGAAGCTTCCTGAGGCACCCTCAGCCATGCAGGAGGTATTTCTTCATAGCAGTGTGGGAACGGACTAATACAGTAAATTAGTACTGGTAGAGTGGGGTGCTGCCGTAATGATACCTAAAAACATGGAAGCAACTTTGGAACTGGGTAACAGGAAGATATTGGAACAGTTTGGAGGGCTCTGAAGAAGACAGGAAGATATGGGAAAGTTTGGAACTTCCTAGAGACTTACTGAATGGCTTTGACCAAAATGCTGATTGATAGTGATATGAACAAGGAAGTCCAGGCTGAGGAGGTCTCAGATGGAGGTAAGGAATTTATTGGAAACTGGAGTAAAAGTGACTCTTGCTATGATTTAGTAAAGAGACTGGTGGCATTTTTTTCCTTTCCTAGAGATCTGTGGAAATTTGTACTTGAGAAAGGTGACTTAGATCCGAGTCATGGCACCAAATATATATATATTTATATATATGTGATTTAGGGTACCTCGCGGGAGAAATTTCAAAGCACCAAAGCATTCACGATGTGACTTAGGTGCTCTTAGAAGCATTCAGTTTTATACATTCATAAAGATGATTTGGAATTAGGACTTATGTTTACAAGGGAAGCAGAGCCAGAGCATAAAAGTTTAGAAAGTTTGCAACCTGACAATGCAGTAGAAAAGAAAAACCTATTTTCTGAGGGGTAATTCAAGCCAGCTGCAGAAATTTGCATAAGTAACAAGGAGTCAAATGTTAATTGCCAAGACAATAGAGTAAATGTTTTCATGACATATCAGAAGTTTTTATGGCAGCCCCTCCCATAAAATGCCCAGAGGACTAGGAGGAAAAAATGATTTCATGGGTTGGGTCCTGGGCCTTACTGCTTTGTGCACTCTTGGGATTTGGTGCTCTGTATTCCAGCCATGGCCTAAAAGGACCAAGGTACAGCTCAGGCCATTGCCTCAGAGGGTGCAAGCTCCAAGCCTTGGTGGCTTCCACATGGTGTTGAGCCTGTAGGTACACAGAAGTCAATAATTAAGGGTTGAGAACCTCTGCCTAGATTTCAGAGGATGTATAGAAATGCCTGGATATTCAAGCAGAAGCTTGCTGTAGGGGGAGAGCCCTCATGGAGAACCTCTGTAATGGCAGTGAGAAAGGGAAATGTGGGGTGGGAGCCCCCACACAGAGTCCTCACTGGGGCACTGACTGTGGAGCTGCGAGAAGAGGGCCACCATCCTTGAGACCCCAGAATGGTAGGTCCACCAACACCTTTAACTGTGCACCTGGAAAAGCCACAGACACTCAACACCAGCCCTGAAAGTAGCCAGAAGTGGGGCTATACCCTGCAAAGCCACAGGAGTGGAGCTGCCCAAGGCCATGGAAACCCACGTCTTTCAACAGTGTGACCTGGATGTGAGACATGGAGTCAAAGGAGATCCTTTTGAAACTTTAAGGTTTAGTGACTGTCGTATTGGATTTTGGACTTGCATGGGGCCTATAGCCCCTTTGTGTTGGTCAATTTCACCCATTTAGAATGAGCGTGTTTACCCAATGCCTGTACCCCCATTTTATGTAGGAAGTAACTAACTTGCTTTTGATTATACAGACTCATAGGCAGAAGGGACTTGTGTTGTTTTAGATGAGACTTTGGACTTTGACTATTGGGCTAATGCTGGAATGAGTTAAGACTTTGGGGAACTGTTGGAAGGGCATGATTGTGTTTTAAAATGTGAGGACATGAGATTTGAGAGGGACCATTGGTGGAATGATATGGTTTGGCTCTGTGTTTCCACCCAAATCTTACCTTGAATTGTAATAATCCCTATGTGTCAAGGGTGGGACCAGGTGGAGATAATTGAATCATGGGGGCAGTTTCCCTCATGATATCCTTTAGAGAATGAGTGAGTGTCATGAGATCTGATGTATAAGCGTCTGGCATTTCCCTTGCTTGCACTCATTCTCTCTCCTGCTGCCCTGTGAAGAGGTGCCTTCTGCCATGGTTGTAAGTTTCCTGAGGCCTCCTTGGACATGGACTACTGTTAGTCAATTAAACCTCTTTTATTTGTAAATTACCCAGTCTCGGGTATTTCTTCATAGCAGTGTGAGAACAGACTAAGACACCATCTATTTCATGTACAAAGATTAAGAGTTGAAGACTCTTTTATTTCTTTCAAGGAGTTACTTTAAAATAAATCCAGATATAACACTGTTATAAAGGAGGCTGTTGTTACATATATTGAGATACAACACTGCCTACTTCTGGCCCCTGACATGTAACAACTGCATGAAATAAAAGCCCAGTCCACCTGTCCTGATGGCCAGTGTTAGTCCTGACCCTCAACTCTAGAATTAGGAAATATTTTTCTAGAATTATTTTTACAAAGCTCTCTACAACAGAGGATTTAAGGACAAGTAAAACAGACTTGCTACTAGCAGGGATTTTATTTAATCACTGTTGTCCTCATTATAAATAAGAAATTTTTTTTATTGCTTCCTTCAGACACAACATTTTACTAAATGCTGCACTCTGTCTCGTGATATAACCTTCATACATTTAATACACTAATATAAAGTTGAAGTCATTAAAAGTGCCTAATAATTCCTGAGACCAATATATAGCTCTGGTGTTTACAGTATCCATGGTGAGATTTAGAAACACCACAGCAGGTCAAGATAATGGTAAATTTTTTTATTAGGAGGGAAAACACTTTTTGTGTTATTGAATGATTTCAGTTGTTCCAAGATGTTGTTCTGTCTGCTATTTTATTTAAATCTTGCAAAGTTGTGGAGGAAATATTTGTGTTAGTCCATTTTCATACTGCTATTAAGAAATACCCATGACTGGGTAATTTATAAAGAAAAATAATTAATGAACTCTCAGTTTCACATGACTGTGAAGACCTCACAATCATGGTGAAAGGTGAAGGAGGAGTAAAGGCACATCTTATATGGTGGTAGGCAAGAGAGCATGTGTAGGGGAACTGCCTTTTATAAAACCATCAGATCTCATGAGATTTATTCACTATCACAAGAACAGCATGGGAAAAACATGCCCCGATGATTCAATTACTTCCCACTGGGTTTCTCCCACAATACATAGGGACTATGGGAGCTAAAATTCAAAATAAGATTTGGGTGGGGACACAGCCAAAACATATCAGTATTACTTTTGCCAGAGCTAAAGGAAGTCCTAGGATTTTGCAAACTATGCTAGGTTAGGCAAGTATAGTACGTAGTGGTGATTAGCTATGCAATATCTATTTTCTTTTCCCTGTTTCCTTGCTAGGATATCCCTAATATTGTTTAGGGTAGAAATATGTTCCATTAAATATTTACCTTTGCTACTCTTGTACTAGGCATTTACATGAACCAATTTTTACTAATGAGACTAAGTGAAATTCTGCTGAGCATTCCTGGCTCAGCTTCTGCCTTCTTTACTGTTACAGGCTGAATATATGTGTTCCTGTATTAGTCTGTTTTGCATTGCTGTAAAGGATGGGCAATTTATAAAGAAAAGAGGGTTATTTGGATCATGGTTCTTCAGGCTACACAAGAAGTATGATGCCAGCATCTGCTCAGTTCCTGGTGAGACCTCAGAAGGTTTTTACTCATGGTGGAAGGTAAAGAGGAAGCAGGCACATTTCATGGAAAGAGAAAGAACAAGAGAGAGAGATCAAGAGAAAGGGAGGAGGAGACAGACTCTTTTAAACAACCACTGTGGTGTGAACTCATAGAAAACTCACTCAGTGCTGCAGGAAGGGCACCAAGCCATTCATGAAGGATCTGCTCCCATGACCCAAACATGCCCCACTAGGCTCTACCTCTAACATTGGAGATCACGTTTCAGCATGAGATTTGGAGTGGATAAACATCCAAACTATATCAGTTTCCTAGTAAAATTCATATGTTGAAGTCCTAGCCCCTGATGTGACAGTATTAGGAGGTAGGATCTTTGGGAAGTAGTTAGATTTACATTAGATCATGAGAATGCGGCCCTTGTGATGAGATTAATGCCCTTTTAAGAACAGGTAGAAAGACCTTTCTTCCATAAGCATTCAAAGAGTAATGACCGTCAGAGCTCCTAGCAGGAAGAGAGCTGTCTAGAAAGTGGTCCCTCACCAGAGATGGATATGCCAGGACTCAGCACCTTGGACTGCCCAACCTCCAGAGAAATAAATTACTGTTGTTTAAATCACATGGTTTATAGCATTTTGTTGTATCAACAGCAGCCTGAGCAGACTAAGACACTGACAAAGAGGATAGTGAGCCAGTTGCTATCCCTCTTCCTCCTAATTCTGCTTTGAATACAGATATGATGTCCAAAGCTTAAGCATCTGTTGTGTAATCATTGGGTGATAAGTACAGAATAAAAGCGAACATACTAAGGATGGAAGAACAAAGGAAAAAAAAAATCTTGGGTCCTTGATGGCATCTTTGAGCAACTAACATCTTGTAATCATCTATTTTCAAACTTCTTGTTAGTTAGGAAAAGGAAACCCTTATTTGTTTAAATTACTGCAAGTTGGGTTTCCTGCTATTTGCAGTTTAAAGCAGCCATGAAAGTAAAATATGGCTATGGTTCATTATTATTCAACTTTCCTGTCTACAAATAGATGTTCAGTTTTTGTTTCTTTGCAATTTCACAAAGCAGCTGAATGTAATATTAAAAAGGAATGTCTTTATTAAGTCAACCTTCTCAACAAATAAAAATTTAAAGGTGTAACTAGGGAGAATCTCTTTAAGAAAAATTGTTTGAAGCCAAAATATTTCTAATAAGTATTCCAAAAAACTCTTATTATCTGGAGAAATCATGACTTTAATAACAGCCTTTGCAATGGCATTTTTTAACGGCTTTTGGCTTTTTTTGGTCATTCCTTCTCAGAAGATACTGGCATGAAAAATGTACTTTTATCACTACATGGAAGGCTGTATTTTCAGTCAGTCTTCAAACATGATTAAAAGTCCATTTCTGTAATGAACCAATAAGACTGGGGTGATTTTGTTAGAGTCTTTGAAGGATCAGACACTAAAGTATCTAAAAATACAGTTCAAATACCCACATTACTTTCAAATCGTTTGTAACAGTTATTGGAGAGCTGTGTTTCACCAACTTTATATGTATATATATGTGTGTGTATATATATATATATAGATATATAGATAGATAGATAGATAGATAGATAATTTTTGCCTGCCTATGTATTTATGTATTTAATAGAGGCTCATAACTACTAAAAGCATTTGGGGAATGAGATATATTAATTACTGATGGGCATCCTGAAGATGTCATTGCATTTCTTTGTTGTTGTTGTTGTTGTTGTTGTTGAGACAGAGTCTTGCTCTAAAGTGCAATGGCGTAATCTTGGCTTACTGCAATTGCTACCTCCTAGGTTCAAGCAATGCTCCTGCCTCAGCCTCTCGAGTAGCTGGGACTACAGGTGTGCACCACCATGCCCAGCAAATTTTTGTTTTTTAATAGAGATGAGGTTTCGCTATGTTGGCCAGGCTGGTCTCAAACTCCTGACCTCAGGTGATCCACCCATCTTGGTCTCCCAAAGTGCTGTGATTATAGGCATAAGCTGTTTTGCCTGGCTTGCATGTCTATTTTTTATGGAGCCTTCTATTTTTATAAGCTGGAATGCTCTTGATATGTGCTGTCCATTTTTAATGTCATCACCATATTTCCCCATTTCAGTTGTAATCATCTCTCATTTGCAAAGTCACTATCTAGTCCTCGGTATATTAGGGCCAAGGACTGAGGAAATTAGATTTCAGGATAAAACACAACTGTGGTTTTGGAGAATTTAACTTTTCTCTCATTTTAGATTACACTAGGGGTAATTTTTTTTTTTTTTAAGTTGCAATGATCCGAATTCTTATCCAGACAAGTAAATAGGCCTGGGCTATAGCGAAAAAAACCAGCAAATATCAACCACCCACCCAACCAACCAACCAAACAAAACGCTTTGGCTTACCTGGAGAGTCATTCTAAAACAAAGCTATAACATAGGACAAATTTCTTGTCAATGTCCTTGTTATGTATTCTATCTCCCCCTCTCCTTTTATGAAACTGTACAAAGAAATTCAGTTTCTGCATGTTGTCTGGGGCTCTATATTCTAAATCTGTTTACACATTCTGTTTCTAACCAAAAAACAGGCCATGTGTCCTATTCCTTCAGCATGACTTTCTTGACTATATGTCATGTTGAACTGGATAGATACCATTTTAAATAATGCCTTAATATATCTGTCCTCCAAATTTATTTGAAGTATGAAAGAGTGAAATTGCTTATTTAAAATGACTTACAGCTATTTGGAGGCACGAATAGCCCTAATAGAGTCTCATAACTATTAGAAGTATTTGGGGAATGAGGTATATTCTTGTTTTCTCACAAACATTACATAGATTTTTTTTCTATACCAGCTTTAAAATGGCTGACTTTACCTTAATGGCTTCACACACCTCCCAAGCAACTGGAGAAATAAAGTTTTAAAAGCTAATTTTTAAGATGATAAATTGAGCCAAAGAGAGACTTAGCTACTCTCCGCATTCTTTTCAGTGTCACACAATGACTTGGTATGGATGGAGCTATATTTACGCCATTTTCAATTTAGCATGTTCTCCATAAATTACTACAGACTTTATGTCTCTGTTTTTTTTTTTCCATGACCAATATTTATTATGAAACAGTCAAGGTCAGCTTTTCAATTCTATCAGTGAGCAATTGCATGGAAACCAACTGGATTGGTTAAGAGTTGAAGGATCAGAGTCAGCCCCAAATAGCCAGATTGACCATGCAACAATTTCCTCTTAAAATGTGATCACCCGTAACCTAGCTCCTGATAAATATAAATCAGTGTTATTTAAATAGCATCCTGAAGGAATAGTATACCATTCCAAAAGCATTTTTCTTCAGATGGATTGTTAACTAAATGACCATGTACTCTGAATAATAAGACCACTGGAAGATTTGTTATAGATTTTGGTGTGCAAACAGTAACCACTTTGAATTCACATAGTGTGTGTGTGTGTGTGTGTGTGTGTGTCTGTGTGTGTGTGTATATATAAAATTTTTCTTTAAAAAAAACCTTCTTTTAGCTGACATCCAATACAGAGAAAAGAATTCTAAGTCATAGTCTCAGGGAGGAGGAGGAAAGTGGGTGGACAGAGAAAGGGAGCCTTGCAAAACCTGAGTAGGTGGTCTGGTGCTAACACTCTCTGATACAGATGTTTCCATTTCTGTTGCTGTAAGAAATAAAGCCAAATGTGACCATTTGTCAACACCTGGAGAAAAACTTTGAAGAGGTGACTGTGAATCATATAAAAGGCTTTTCTAAGCAACAATTTGTCGAAGAAAAATTACTCAATTTAAGAAAGGGAAATATTAAATGGACATACAGAATTGCTTTGAAAGCTAAAAAAAAAAAAAAAGAAAAAAAGAAAAAAAGAAAAAAACCCAGTTGGTTAAATTTCTGCAATATATAAAACTCCATAATTCTCTTTTCAAATGTTTTTCCTTTTGAAGCAGATTTATTAAGAAAATCCTTAGGTTATCACAGTTCTTGTCAGTAGTGGTAAAATGCTTCAGAATGACTGAATCATTCTTTTGAATTCTATGATATTATTTTGAAGCTGAGATTTATGTACAGAAGAAAGGATCTGAAAACCTCTGTATTTACCTTTTACTCCCTATATTTGAAAACATGGAGAAAACATGTGTTTAAATTAGCACATGGTCTCTGCTCTTCTCAGGTTAGTAGATCCTACAGGGGACCCATTTTTCACAACTTGTTGCTTTCAGACTTCAGGAATAAGCAGCAAATGGTCATTATTTTCTCTTCTTATTGCTGTAAAAAGTGGAAGATACTTTGAAGGGCACTTTTATCAGGATTTTTCTGAATTCCGGATGTTGTTTGTCTTACATAATAGGATTTGAGTATGTTATGTGTTTCCTGATTAGTTTTTCTGATTAGGACATAGATAATCATCTGAAGTAAGTGCTGCTGGATATTTTTGGACTTCACATAAATGTACATGAATATGGGTGGCAGGAGCATAGTAAATAACGCAACTCTGAGTGATTAGAGTCTAATATGCTATGTTGTCAGGGAAGAAATGTAGGTTCAATTTCCAGTTGTAGCCTCTTATAACTCATCCAGATCTTGGTGTAATAGAGACTGACCGTGTATGAATGTGTATTTAATGTTTTCTCTGAAACCAGTAAAAGAGTCAGAATTCTAATTTCAGAATTATACTTCCCCTTTAATGTTCACTTGTGATTTGAAGTATGTGATCAATTGCATGGGTACATTCTGTACAGTTGGATATTGTTAAAGGTCTTTCTAAGAAGAAAGGAAGGTAGAAAAGTAATACACAAATAAATAAAAATAAATTGTGTTTATCAGACTGAGGCATCAATCATATTAAACTTTGAAAATATGTAAACAATTTAAATTGTGCACCTCTTTTTCAATCCATCTTTGTGCCAGGTGGCAAACAACCTCTGTTGCACTCGTGAATGTCTAGTATCCTGTGTGCTAGCAATGCATTGCTGGTCCTAGTGTCAATTCACAGACCCGTTCCTCCTCTCCCTATTAACAGCTGTTTGTCTGCAGGTGGCATTAGAAACTGAACCATGCATTCCTCTGTGTACCTTATAGGTGATGAAGCTGAGATGCAGAGATGAAGACATTGGCTTTGAGGTATGGCCTAATGCCATGCCAAATACAAGAATTCAGGGCTTTTTAATTCCCAGTTCTATGAAACATCAGCTTTTATTTTCTCTTCATTTCAGCTGCATAGTATCTTCTGTAAATCAGGCTCAGCGGCTGTACTACAAACACTGACTGCCAAACACGGGCACTTAACACCCTGTAAATGGGCTGTCAGGACTTGCAGGACAAGAGACTACAATATATAATCTGGAGCTTGCTTCAAAAAGGCAAATTGACCCTATAATTTCAATTCTTATTCTCTTCTTACATTCCACTGACATAGCCAAAGGAGTATAAAAACATGGAAAAATCTGTATGAGTTTCAAAACAAGCCTGTCTTCTATATGCCAGAGGAATCTAGGTAAGATACAGTGCAAGTGACAATATGTTCCAGAAAGGGCACTGACCAGCCTGTGAATTGCTGTGTGGGAGCTACAGCTGGTTTGGGAAGTAAGTGGATGCAATCCCAAGTAGAGCACTGCACTGGGAATAGTATCAGGTGAAGGAAGGAGCAAGCCCTTGAAAAGTTAGGGTGGAGAGTAAATCCCAGTTCTTCCATAAGCTGCTGGGGATGTTCAGGTGCCAGCAAATGGTGACAGGCATTTGCATGCATTCTCAGCTAACATTTGATGAATGGAAGAGCTTAAGGGGGCTGCCAGTATGGGATGTTTTCCTCTTTGGGCTGGACGATATACCTAAGATCTTGTATAGAGTTCAGAGTGAAATTTCTGGGCTTCAAAATCAGAGCCTCTTTCATGGTTTTCACATACACTTGTATCTCCTACAAACTCTGTTTCCTCTCCTATATTTCCTCAGGTTAAAGGTGGGAGTCTTTACATATCTGAATGTTCTTCACCCACAGACTATATGTTCCCACAGTGCTAAACGAGGGATGGGTATTAATAGTTGAGGGTGTCCAGGTCTTATGGCTCAGTCTCAGTGGGTTGGGCTTGGCTTCTCTTCCAGCAAGTTGGGAGCATTGCCCTTATCTTTAGCTCCTTTGCCTAGGGCCCAGGAAGCACAGAGAGCAGAGGAGCAGAGTTTCTTTACTACTGTTGAAATCTGTTTAGTCTTTTAGCGCTCCATAACCCAAAGGACTCTTTTCAGGTAAAAACGTATTAAACCTGCCTGGATGGATCCCATTTGATTTAGACAAAATTCAAGCTTCTCTCTCAATCCATAAGGAATTTATCTACATCTATAAGTTTCCTATTTAAAACACTACATGCATGGGATTTGTATTTCCTATTTATTCTTTTTTCAGTGCATCTATGCAGCATTTTATGGGAACTACATCAGATCTTGTCTAAGAGCAAAGGTTTTTACATTAAACCTAAAAATATTTTACAAAAACATTTTAAAGAATTTTTTTCATAAAGTGAAAAAATCCTTCTATGGGTGGCACCAAGGGGAATTTTTGGCTTTTTGTGGCATTTTCCCGATGACCCCCAGTAAGAGTGAGCTAAGTATAGCCATGGCCCTGCCCATGACTGGCTTCTAATAAGATAAGTCATGTCAGTTAGAAAAGGGAGGGAGGGCAATAGTCTTGTTTATGTTGAGACTCAAGGACAAACTTTGAACAGAAACTCTTCACCACAGCTGTGGAGATCCTGACCTGAGGCGGCCTCTACCCATCTCCATCTTTACCTCCTCACAGACAATCCGACTCTAATCTGTGGAAACAGACCCCAGCAAAGTTGAACGTTGCTGCCTTTCTCTTATATGGAAGACAAGAAGTAGAACAAGACAATCTTTTTAAAAAGTCTTCTTTCCTAATTCTGAACAATAGACTGATCTTTTTCTCCCAACCAACTACCAACAGCCACCTATACTTTCAGAATGAACAGAGAAAAATCAAAAGAGATGTGAAAAGTCATCAGTTCTTCATCAGAAAGAGATTTAAAGAATCAGAGCAAAAATCTCCTGATGAAGTCAACTTACTACACAGAACTAGAGACAACTTCACAAACTTTATTTTTTTATGTTTGAAGACTTAGAAGGGTGTTGTATCTATGAAATGGGAACACTTTAAGATAAATAAAAGAATAAAAAAACACAGGCTTGTACTTTATAATATAAAAATACCACAATGAATCTTTTCTATACTTTAAATTTAATCAAAATAAAAATCTCCCCCTTCATAGCATACAGTACTATGCAGATACAGCAAATGCATGCTACAAAAGAAAGATAGACATGGATACCAGAATGCAGAGAAAGTTAACAGTTATATACAGACATTTACCATGAATTTAAGAAGAGTCATGATGAACTTACTTTGGAGATAGAATGTAATGGGAACTCCAGGGAAGGAGAGAGAAAAAGATGATACAGAAGAAACAATAAACCAAAAAATTATAAAATTTTCCCAAGCTCAAGAGAGACTTGAATCTTCATATCAGTTACATAACTGGACAAAATTATTTAAAATGATCCATATTTAGATAATCTTATTGAAATATCTGTATCCAGGCAAAAAATTTCTTGTGGCTGCCAATCATACTTTTCCTTGGAAGTGTTCAATACTATGATAGAAAACAATGAAACAGAGTTTTGCAGCAGAAATCATTGTGACCCAAGTACTGTACATCCTGCTAAAGATTTTTCATGTGCAAGAGCAGTAGAAAGACATTCTCAGGTATGAAAGAAATCAGAAAGCAAATTACCAATGTGCTGTTCTTGAAAATATAAATCAATGAAGTATTTGTTACCAACTAAGAAATGCATTGACGTGAAAGATGGGAAAAAAAATGGCAGTGAGAAACAAAGCCAGTAAAACAAAGAGTTAAAACTGAATGATTATTATGACTAAAGAATTATGGAAAAAAATAGAAACATAATGGGAGAAATAGTAAATAACATATTTTAAAAATCCCAGATTATTCCCATAAAAGCTAGGAGATGGGGTGGTTTGATAAAGACTGTTCATTGTTCACAGAAATCCATTCTGCCCTCCTGCCACAGAAATAGAGTTGAAACTGTGTTAGTTAGATAATGATTTTTGTTCAGTTAGACTCACCTAGTGCTTGCTGATATAATGGCCACGTGACTCTCTTCTTATAAAAGGTAATCCAGCTAGACTACTGTATACTTAGTGCTCACCAATATATGTGGCTATATGAGCACTTCTTATAAATACAATGAGAGGAGAAGTGTTGGTTTCCTCTTTAGGTCTTACTGAACCTTAAGTAAGTGGTGGCAACATTGCCCAAGTGGATGGGGGACAATGTGTTGGGAGGAACTTGGGTCTCTGGTTAAATAAGGAACTGTTCTGCTGATCTGGACCATTCACATATGGCATATGTGTGAATGAGAAATCAACTTCTTTCCTGAGTCACTGTGTCATTGGAACTTTTTGCTACAGTAGAGTAGCTTTACCTGACCTATATAGATGGTGTGACAGGAGGAAAAATTGTGCTTAAGGCAATGTATGTGATTATCCTTGTGGAGACAAAATATAATCTAAACATATAAAATTTTTTACTGACAATTGGATCATCTTATACATATTGTTTTGAACTTGTTACATAAAATAATATATTTTGGTCATTCTCTCATGCCAATATATAAAGAGTTATACATTATCTGTAACTTTCAAATAGTATTCTATAGTATGATGGCTCTATAATATATTGAATTATTTATTCTATGTGGGAATTACATTTTCCCCCTAATATTGGGCTATTACAAATAATTCTATAGTGAAATGTTACATGCACATGTGCAAGAATTTCTACAGATTATTCTAGATGTGGAATTTCTGGTGTAAAGACATGCATATAGGGGTTGCAAAATTGAGTTCTGGAGATCAGGGGAGTCAGAGGTAAGCGTTCTAGGTGGTTCTCTTGGCAGCCTCTTGCCCTGCTGGTATTTATGGTTGTCTGGAGTCTGCAGTTGTATAACTCAAGAGTTTCCCTTCTTGGCCTGACTGGGGCCCAGTGAAGCCCCTGGCTAACTCAGCCCTACTTCAGATTCCACTGGCTACAAACTCCTGTATAAATGTAGTATCCATTAGGAGTCTACTAAAATTTCTCAGGATCATTTTTTTCTTGCTCTGGTAGCCTCCATGGCAAGTCTGGTGGTTACTAACTTAGTGTCTATACCACCTGGAGTTAAAAGTGGTTTGAGGTTTGGCATGGTGACTCACACCTGTAATCCCAGCACTTTGGGATGCTGAGGGAGGTGTATCACCTGAAGTCAGGAGTTTGAGACTATCCTGACCAACATGGTGAAACCCTGTCTCTACTAAAAATACAAAAATTAGCTGGGCATGGTGGTGGGCACCTGTAATCCCAACTACTTGGGAGGCTGACGCAGGAGAATCACTTGAACCCAGGAAGCAGAAGTTGCAGTTGCAGTGAGCCGAAATCGCACCACTGTACTCCAGCCTGTGCGACAGGGCAAGACTCCGTCTCAAAAAAAAAAAAAAACAAAATGTGGTTTGGGAAGGCTAAGCTTCCTGCTAGATAATGCTGCGCTACCAGATTGCTGTGGTAACATGTTGGTAGGATTAGAAACCAGCCTGAGAGGTTGTTTCCAGATTTCTAAATAGGCATGGAGCAATAACTCCCATTTTGGCTTCACTATTACCACAGATAACATGACATACCTTCCCGTCACTGAACTAGAGCCCTGAAATGGCAAATCTGGCCCCTCATCTAAGTATTATTATTTTTTTCTCAATCCCCCCTCTTCCCACTCTCTCTGTCTCTCTCTTTCTCTTGCCCAGAAGTTCTTCCTGGAGGGAGCAAGTTTCTTTCATTTTCAATGTATAACATCTTCCCTCTTTCTGACTCTGCTTAGCCTTACAAGTGGTGAAATAGATGTCCTTTAGACTAGAAAATAACTTTATGAACAAACTTCTCCAATTTTGACTGATTTTATATTAAAGATGGAGATGAAGAAATTTGAGAAATGCTTAGCAAGACATGCCAAACTATTGTCTGTTATGTATTTCTATTTTGAAAGATAGCTGTGTTACATTTCCTTAGTCTTTCTTTTTTGAACAAATGTGAATTTCCCCAAGGCAGATAGATGCTTAAGGAGGAAAAACGGCAAAAATCTTGTACTTGGAAAGGCACACTGAAAATTATATATCTATGTGTGTGTATACCCCTGACTTTATGCATTAAAATGTTGACAGCTCTTGCCAATTTAATCCAAAAATCATTTTCTACTTTAGAAACCCTTCAATAGTACATGAATGTGCCTCTTTTCTTCATGCTCTTGCCAAACAATGGACATACATTTTTTTAACTTTTTGTTGACTTAATAAATATATGTCTGATTTGTTTTAGTTTCCATTTCTTATCACTAGAAAAGACTATGCACTTTTCATGTTTATTTGCCACTTCTTTTTTTCTTTTGTTAGTGGCCTGTGAACATCCTTTCATAATTTCCTACTAAGTTGTTTCACTTTTCTTATATATTTAAATATCTTATTGGTTGTGTGAGCTAATATATAATCCATGCTACAGGTTAAGCAATTGATAAATAAATGTCTAATACATAGCAGTAACTCAATATGGGTTGTGTCAAAGAAATAAAAACAAAATTTTCTCCCAACCCAGGAACCATCTTCACAAAGACAGCAGAGGAAGAAAATGGTTTTATTATTGAATAAGCATCACAGCAGAATGTGGTGCACATCACATGCAATCCACTAAGAAATTGCAAAGATAAAAAGGAATCTCACCCTTTTATACAGCCAAGAGAATAAAACCCATCACAAAATGTTTTCAAGATGAACAATAACTAGTCTTCAAGTAAGCAGACTGGATGACACCATTTGTTAAACATAGTTCATCCTAGATTCACCTGATAATTAGGATGACCATCTGTGTTAGCTTGTTGGCTTTATCCAGAGGAAAAACAAAGTTTTAATAGTTTTTTGACAAGAGGAAGTTTTGCAACTTGGAGCAAAGTGCCAGACAAAATTAGGCTCCTAACCTCCCACAGTAAGGGAAAACAGGGGCACTAACTTCCTTTATGATTCGTTTTCAAAGAGATGGCTCTCAGGTCCTTGACAAAGCCATTCCTAGGACATTAAGCTGACAAGAAGCCTATCTAGTTTTCAAAAGGTTTATATACACTTCAAAGAGATGAGAAAGTACCTTTATATTACAACTGGTCTAAAGTAAATGCTATAAAACAAAAGGAGAAGAGGAAAATTTCTTTCCTTATTTTCAACTGGTAGAATTAAGCTTCTTAGTTTTAATTTGTATTTGCACAGTTGCTGATAATGTGATCTTTGTTATCTGCATGTGCTTTATATATTAGGAATATTACGTTTTAGTTTATAGCTTGGGTAACATGGCAAGACCATATCTTTAAAGAATAAAAATAAAAAAGTTATTTGGGTATGATGGCGCAAACCTATAGTCCCAGCTACTTATAGGAGGCTGAAGTAGGAGGATCACTGAAGCCCAGGAATTTGGGGCTGCAATGAGCTATGACTGCACTCCAGCGTGGGCAACAGATCAGGACCCCTATATTCAGTAAAACCAAAGTAAAAGAAAATAGGAACAAAACCAATAAGCCTAACTCTGGCCTTCCAGACTTCTCCTAGTCTGGCCCTTGCTACCCCTCAGATCTCAAATAGAAGGATTCTCCCCTGATCTCCCCACTCCAGCGTCAGGGGGGCCTGCCTGAGGGGTTTGGTCTGGCTGCTGCCTTTGCTTACACCAGTGTCCCTCAGATACCTGTGCAGACTTTTTCCTTCTCAGCTCTATTTTTTTCTTAAATACCACTTTCTTACTGAAAGTTACTTTAACTACACTGTTTAAAATGATACATTCACCCTGTCTCACTAGTCCCAACTGGAACTCCCCATTCCCTCCTTACTTTTACTTATAGCCCTATCACCTCTTGATAGACTAGTTTGTTTATTGTTTGTCTTCTCTGTCTCACTAGAAGGTAGTCAGGAATACCCAATATTTTGTCTGCTTTGTTTACTCTATTTCCAAGGCTGAGTAAGCTCTAAATTTTATTTTTGAAATGAATGAAAAAAACTAACTAATAAATGTATCTTGGTATTTTTGTGTATAATTAAGTGTATAATTGGCCTTTCACTGTGCACAAAGGGTTTTTTCATAAGAAAAAAATTAGTTTTTCTGTACCTAAATCTATTACTTTTTCCATTTACAGTGGCTGAGTTTCATGTCTGCCTTAGAAAAATTTTCCAACAATGTAAGATTTTTCATCATGCTAAAGAAAAAGAACAGTAGTGGAAAAACTGGTAAAATCTGAATGAAGGCTGATGATTAATTAATGCAGCATACCAGTGTTTGGTAGTTCGTTTTGACATGTACCATAGTAATGTAGGATGTTAACAGTAGAGGAAACCATGTGAGACGTTTATTTGCAAGCTTTCTGTAAACCTAAAATTATTCTAAAGTAAAAAGTTTACTTAAGAATTTATCTTTTCTTATCTAAAATCAGAGATACTATTTTACCCAGCAATCCCACTACTGGGTATATACCCAGAGAAATATAAATCATTTTATTATGAAGACACATGCATGCATATGCTCAGTGCAGCAGTATTCACAATAGCAAAGACATGAATTCAACCTACATGCCCGTTGATGATAGACTAGATAAAGAAAATGTGGCACGTATACACCGTAGAATACTATGCAGCCATGAAAAATGAGATTATATTCATTGCAGGAACATGGATGGAGCTGGAGGCCATTATCTCCTTAGCAACCTGATGCAGGAACAGGAAACCAAATACCACATATTCTCACTTATGAGTGGGAACTAAATGATGAGAACACATGGACATGTCAGGAGGAAAACACACACACTGGGGATTATCAAGGGTGGAAGCAGGGAGGAGGGAGGGGATCAGGAAGAATAACTAATGGGTACTAGGCTTAATACCTGGGTGATGAAATAATCTGTATAAAAAACCCCCATGACACAAGTTTATGTATGTAACAAACCTTTACATGTACTCCTCAACTTTAAAAAAAGTTAAAAATAATTTATCTTGTCTTTAAGCATGTTTATAGTTTCTATTTTAGTTATGATTTTAAGTTCACGTTCAAGTCACTTTGTTGTGTTATGTGAAGTAGAGAAACTTTTTAAATTCCCCTTATGGATAATTAACTGTTTTGGTCTTAAATCCTGCTATATATCATACATTCAATAGGGGAAGTACATTCTTTTTATAAAAAATGTTTTAACTCAACTCATATATTTCTTTTTCCAGATTAGTTTTATAAACACGTTATCCAGTTTTATGGAAATTCCCATTGTGATTTTGATTGAGATTATATGTGAGTTATGTCGATAGTTTTGTAAAGTTTCACTTTATTAAATTAGTATACTTACTATACTTAATATATGCAGAGTTATCATTATCAATAATAAAAAAATGTGAAGTACATAAACAGGCAAGTTAAATAATGAGAAATCAAAAGACCACCATCATAAACAATTTATATAAGGAATTTCAAGTTAAAGAATCATCCATAAAATATGAATTAAAGTGAAAAAATAAGCGCTTTTTTCAAGCAGCCAACACTAAAATGGGCAACCATTTCTGGTTCTAGCAAGTAGTGAAATAGATTCTTATATATTATTGACAAGAAAAATATTGGCAGAATCTTTCTGGAAAACAAACTGTAATTTCTTTCAAAGTCTTCACATTTTGGATACTCATTTATCAAATATGTCCACTTTAAAAGATCTCTTAAAGGAAAGAATCATGAAAAACATATAATTGTAAAAACATTTCTCATAATATTGCTTTATGATAGTGAAAGTAACCTAATTTTACATTAGGGCATAGTTGAATAAAATTTCTTATTCATGTACTGTGGAAACTATGTATGTGTATAGTCAAGAAGTTTATGCTGGTCTATTGGGTCTGTAAAGCTTGAGCCATTTCATTTACTCTCTGGGTGGTAATCAGAGATACACTTTAGATCATACATTTTTGGCTGTGAATTCCTACCCACAGTAGATATCCTTTTACAATCAGGTGATATCCAAAATCTCAGATCCCTTCTATTGAATTAATATGTTAAGTTTTAATGAAAGATGAACACCTAGAGTGGGTGGTAATGGTGGTTTCAGTTGTATGTGCTAAACATGAGAGGAACATCTGATTTTACAAGAATATTCCCGGAGTTACACATTGAGGTGACATAAATGTATTGCTTATGACAACAGGTCAGTACCAATTACTTTCTGGATGTAATTAGTCTCATTAACGAGGACAGACACCTTAGATAGAATTAAATAAATTATTACTGATTCAGAAAATAACTGGATTATAACCATTCTTATGCCTGATGTTTCTTAACTTCTTCTGAGACTCTGTGAGATATTAGCAGTTAATTGTAGGGGCCTAAGGTACAATTAAGTTGTGTTAGGGTTAATAACAGTCTTATGCTGAGTATAAAAGGGAATGTGATGATTAGTTTTGGGGTGAAGTGTAGTTCCATTTGGAATTTTGTGTGTAGCTATACAATTCTTACTAGGGAGATCTTAAGCAGGATAACAAATCTAGTGGTTGTAAAAGTTGGCAGCTAAAGCTGATGGGAAAAAGGGAATTAGGAAGTTCACAGTGTTTAAGGAACAAAGACAATCAAGAGAGCAACAGAAGAAACTGGGAGAGGGAAATCATAACACTCCTACCTTGAACCAAAATAAAGGAAAGAGGCTGGCAGTAAGAGGGGAAAACAAGTAAAATTGAAGTCCTTAGTTCTAAGCACTAAGCATGCATTTTTATTTGAAAATCATTAGAAGAAGCTGCCTACAACTCACTCTTGTGGCAGCTCTCCATTTCTCCTTCTGGCCTTCTTAGTGAGCCTTAAGAGTTTTAAGTCTGTTCCAGAGGGAATAGATGCCCAGGTTATAGGATCTAGAGCAGTGTTAAAATCAAGTAGTAAGAATCCATTATATATGACTTGGAGTGAAAGAGGAAGATTTGCAGTAAAAAGTACTTGAAATGGTCCCTTTAAGGCGAGTTTTTGTTTCTTTCTCTTTTAATATATCCTCCCTCATTAAATATCATGAAGGGGATGTCTGGGGATACTTGGGCATGCAGCATGCCCCTTGGGCATATGATTGTGTTATTAATTTTTGTTAGAACTTTGAAAGGTTAGAATGTACCAAGATAGAATCTGTCAGAGATTGTTCAATTTGAGTCTCATAGGCATTTTTTCCTGAAATAATTACATATGGTGTGAGTTTAAGGAAATTTTGTGATATAAATCACATTTTCATTAAGGTAGGTTAGAACTTTAGGCTGTGAGTGATTGATTATGTTGTTTTAAACATTTTCAGTTTCGTTTTTATGATACTATCTGATAAATATAGTAAATTTGACTGTTTTTTCTTGTTGCTTATAGTTCTATGCAACATATGTATAGATTCATGTAACCAATACCATAATCAGGATCCAGAACAGTTGCATGACTCTAAAAAACCCCCTCATCCCATTCCTTTATTGTCACACCCTTATTCCTCCCTACCGTTGGCAACCACTATAGTTTTGTCTTTTAAAGAATGTCACATAAACAGTCATATAATATGTAACCTTTGATTGTTTTTTGAAATAATGTCTTCGAGATTCATTGAAGTTGCTGTGATAGTTCATAGTCCATTCCTTTTTATTGCTGAGTAGTAGTATTCCATGGTATAGATGTACCGGTTAGCTTATTGATTTGTCTGTTGAAGGACATTTAGATTGTGTTCAGGTTTTTGTAATTATGAATAGAATTCCTATAAACATTTACGTATGGATTTTTATGTTATTGGAAACTGGAGGAAAGGTGATTCTTGTTATAAAGTGGCAAAGAACTTGACCAAATTGTGTTCTCATGTTTTGTAGGAAAGTAGAACTTGTAAGTGATGAACTTGGATGTCTACCTGAGGAGATGTCTAAGTAGTGTTG
The DNA here is from genome assembly GCF_001604975.1 of Cebus imitator. Lineage (NCBI taxonomy): Eukaryota > Metazoa > Chordata > Mammalia > Primates > Cebidae > Cebus > Cebus imitator. The sequence continues at coordinate 1,180,707 of NW_016107613.1, read as the reverse complement.
AAGGCATGGCCTGTTTTTCCTTTGCTGCTTATGAGAAAATGCAGGAGCAGAGAGATAAATTGAAAAAGAACTTGTTAAGTAAAAAGGAACCAGAACTTAAAGATTTGGGAAATTCTTAGCCTAACCATATTGTAAAATGTGACTCCTGGAAAAAAAAATGTGACTCATGGATCCAAATAATGATGTCAGCAGAAACCATGAATAAAGATGCAGTTGTCCAGGAAAGATCCATGGAGAACCCTTTTGTCTGATGACTTGGATCTCCAGGGATTGCATTGGAGGCAAATACGATTTTGAAAACTGTATATCAGCAGGCATGCTGCCAGCTTGAACTGAAGGGTGTGGAGACAGAATGAAATAAACGAGGACTGTCAGACTTCTAGGATTCTACAGGATGAGCCAGTAGAACTATCTAATGTGTTATCCTCCAAGAAAAGGAAAGTATGACCCCCAAGAGAGGTCAAGAGGTTGGCAGGACTGTCATTGCTACCATGGGCTCAAAAGGTAGAACTGCCTCCTGGGTTTCAAAGGGTGAGCCATTTTCTTGTTTTAGCAGACCAGGCAGCCACTGCCAAGGGGTGAGAGGTCAATGCTGCTACGCTTGTGGGTCCAGAAGGCAGGGCCACACTGATTGGCCCTGAGGACACAGCATTGAGCGAAAGAGTATTATCTTCCAGCCTTTTAAATCTACAGGAATTTGCTCTGCTAGATTTTGGACTTGTTTGGGACCCATGACCCCTTTTTTCTTTCTGAGTTCTCCCTTTTGGAATGAGAATGTCTATTCTATACCTATCTCACCATTGTATTTTGAAAGAAGATCACTTGTTGCCTGGTCTCATGGGTTCACAGCTAGAAAGAAATTTGCCTCACAATGAATCATACCTCCAGTCTCACCCATATTTAATTTGGATGATATTTTGATAAGATTTTTGACTTAGACTTGATGCTAGAGTAGGCTAAGACTTTTAGGGCTGTTGGGATCTGGTGAATGTATTTTGCATGTGAAAAGCACATGATTTTTGGGGGTGGGGGAAGGTAGAGAATAGAGTGTTATGGGCTGAATTTTGTTTCTTTTAAAGTGTGTATGTTGAAATCCTTACCCCCTGTAACTCAGAATGTGACTGTATTTGGATATAGGGTTTTTAAAGAGGTAATTCAGTTAAAATGAGGCCATAGACTCTAATCCAATATGAATGTTGTCCTTATAAAAAGAAATTTGAACACAGACAGGCATGGAAGACCATGCAAAGATACAAGAAGATGGCCATCTAGAAGTTAAGGAAAGAAGCTTCAGGAAACAACTCTACTGATATTATGATCTTTAATGTCTGCCTCCAGAATTGTAAGAAAATATGTTCACTTAAGCCATCTAGTCTGTTGTACTTTGTTGTGATAGACCTAGCAAAGTAACACAGCATGTTTCCATTATTCTAGGGTAAATAAGAATTGAATTGGCAAGTTATAAACTAAGTGTATGCCTTACTTTATAAGAAACTGCCAAATTGTTTTCTAGAGTGGTTGTACTATTTTGCATTCCACTAGCATGGTGTGAGAGTTCCCACTGCTCTTTTTTTTTTTTTTTTTTTTTTTTTTTTTTTTTTTTTTTTTTTTTTTTTTTTTTTTTTTTTTTTTTTTTTTTTTTTTTTTTTTTTTATCATCCCTGGTAGTTGGCATTGCTAATATTTTTTAGTGTTTAGCTATTCTGACAGATGTATTGTGGCATTTTATCATGGTTTTCATTTGCATCACCCTGATGGCTAATATGTTGAATATTTGTGTGTGTGTGCTTTTTTTCTTCTTTTCCTCCTCCTCCTCCTCCTCCTCCTTTTTTCTTCCTTCTTCTCCTTCTCCTTCCTCTTCCTCTTCCTCTTTCTTCTTCTTCTTCTTCTTCTTCTTCTTCTTCTTCTTCTTCTTCTTCTTCTTTCTTCTTTCTTCTTTCTTCTTTCTTCTTCTTCTTTTCTTCTGACAGGGGCTTATCTGTTGCCTAGGCTAGAGTACAGTGGCATAATTATAGTGCTCTTCAAACTCCAAGGCTCAAGAGATCCTCCCACCTTAGCCTCCCAAAGTAGCTAGGACTGCAAGTGAGCACCATCATTCATGCCCAGCTAATTTTTAAAAAACAAATTAGTTTTCTGTAGAGACAGTCTTGCTATGTTGTCCAGGCTGGCCTAAAACTCTTAGCCTCAAACAGTCCTCCCACTTTGGCCTCTCAGAATGCTAGGATTACAGGTAGAAGCCATGGTTTCAGGCCTTATTTATTCTTATCTCTTCCTTGTTAAAGTTTATGTGCAGGTTCTTTGTCAATATCTTAATTGAGTTGTTTGTTTTTGCATTGTTGAGTTTTGAGAATTATTTATATATTCTGGATGCCAGTCCTTTGTCAGATATATGACTTGCAAATATTTTCTTCTAGTCTATAGCTTGCATTTTTATCCTCTTATTAGCGTCTTTTGCAGCATAGAAATTTTAAATTTTGATGAAGTCCAAATTTATTAATTTGTCTTTTCTGAATTGTACTTTTTGTGTCATGTAAAAACTCTGCTCAACCCCACAACAAAAAGATTTTCTTAAAATTTTATAACTTCCCTCTTTATTTTTAGACCTATGATCTGTTTTGAGTTAATTTTTATAAAGTGTGAGCATACATACACCTTATTCAATCAAAGGCTAATCTTAGTGCAACTATAAAAGGATTTTGTGATGTAATTAAAATCCCTAATCAATTGATTCTAAGTTAATCAAAAGAGAGAACATCTTGGGTAGGCTTGACTTAATCAAGTGGGGCCTTTTAATGGACTAAGGTGCTTCACATGAAATCCAGAGACTTCACAAGGTAGAGCAGAAAGATAACTTATGATCTACCTTCTGAGTCTCCCACACTTACCTTTTAGGGCTAATCTGCTGATTTGCTTGATATACTTACATAGCACTGGACTCACAATTGCAGTATCTTCCCCTTCAATCTTTCTTCAATTTCTGTGACTCCCAGTGCCAGGTGTGTGTGCTCAGCTCCAAGATGAAGAACTCTGGTTTTTGCAGGATAGTCATCACTGAGATCAAAGACAACAAGAATAGAAACTGGTTTCAGTACAACCTTGTAGAGTTCCCACTCCTGCTCATGGGGGTCTAGACTGTATGAAATCTTTCCTTCCTGCCAGCCTGTGAACTTCAGGGTTTCTTTTCCAGCTCCCATAATTGTATAAGACAATTTTTTGTAACAATTCCCTAGATAGATAGATTTCCTATTGGTTCTGTTTCTCTGGTTAGGGTTAAAATACTTATCCTTTTTTCCATTAAACTGCTTTTTGCACTGTTGCCAAAAATTCGAAACATGGTTGTCTTTGGGACAAAACTATTTCCCCCTCTGGGTGAAATGAATGGCTGAAAGTCACCAAGGAGGGCAGTTTCCTTTGAACAGATTGGCAGAGTTGTCAGGGAAGGCAATTTCAGTTATTGGTGAGTTTTCTAAGACACCTTATAATTTCAGCTTGGAGGTACATGATGTGCTTAAAGCTGTGCAGTAGCTGCTGATTTCCTTCCATTGCTACCTTCACTTTAGGTTACATCTCTACTATTTTCCTAGTTACAATTTCTTAATATTGTTAAACAAAAGAAACATTTAAAAAACATTACCTTCAATATAATAATAGTATTACAAATAATTGTATATGCATATAGGTGAAAAAGAAACCTGAAAGTAAACATACTTGAATGTTGATAGTAGTCATCAATGGGTGCCAAGATTATTTTTAGCTTTTGTGTCCTTCTGCTTATTGATACTTTCTAAGTCTCCCCCAAGGAACATGGTTCTATGAACTGAAGGTCTGTGCCCCCGCCTTAAAATTTATATGTTGAACTCCTAACCCCCAGTGATTATAGTTGGAGACAAGACCTCTAAAGTAGTGATTAAGATCAAATAATGTCATCAGGATGGGGTCCTGGCCCAATATGATGTGTCCTTCTAAGAAAATACTTAGCTTTTCTCTTACTGTCATGTGAGAACACAGTGAGAATGCTAGCCAGAAAGATACCCCTCACCAGAAATGCAAACCTGCTGGAACCTTGATCCTGGACTTTCTGTTGTTTAATTCACCCAGTCTATAGTTTTGTTATGGCAGCCCAAGGAGACTAAGACATGTGGTTGATTTTTGCAACAGGTATATAAAACATTAATACTTATTTTAAGAAAAAAAGAAGCCTGACTTAAAGGCATTGAAAACAAAAGTTCAAGATCTTTGGCTAATTATGTAAGTTTCCAGACATTGCTAATTCTATTTTGAATCCTCCAAAAGAAACATATAAGATAAATGGGAAGTAGAGATGCAGATAAATATGTTATTTGCTTCTCATTTTGTTGGAATTAACCAGAGTAAAATTGTGGTCAACTAATTTTATATCTGGTTAGAGAGTGCAGCTACAAAAGTTTTGCTTGTCTACACAATCCCTGTCTTCTACCCCAGCCCTCTTCCAACACACACACATATACACACACACACATATACACACACTTGTTTCAATCTTTCATACTGGGTTGATCTGTGATATAACATATTGTAAGACTCTACGTTATATCACCTCAATAATGTACAATAAATTGCAATGAAGTTAAATAAATGATATCACAGCTTTTCCATCCATGTTGGGCTTCATGTCTGATTACTTTTCAAATGACTTCTCTGACAACAGATGATGTCTACTGGATGCCCTCTTCTTTCCTCCGCTGTCACAATATTTTCTATTTTTCACACTGATATTCATTTGATTTTGAGGGAGAAAAATCCTAAAGAGCATACTGTAAAGGAAAACGGATGGTCAGTAGTGTGATTGTGGAAGGTGTACACTTTCATTTCATCTTCTTTTATAGATGTTTTTCTTTTTTGCCTCTGAATTTCCATTTAACATGTCATGGTGGATTTTGTTTTAATGTTTCATTTGTGGCAAAGACTGTTAGAATGAGTTCATATTCTTATTCTCTCTCTGTTTCTTTAGCCCTTTTCACTTCCTTCTTCTCATTCAGATATCATGGTTGTGGGCAGTGACCAGCATTCTCTTTATTGAGAGAAAATCTGGTTGTTAACATGATGCAAAATCACATTTTTTTAAATCCCAAACTGTTCATTATGTAGAAAGCATCTTTCTAGGAGATATATTAAAATATTTCACTAACATCACTTGCATAGCATATAGATCATTACCATATTATTTAAACAGAATTTTATCTTGCTCTCCCAAAAATGTATTCTAAGATTTGCTATTTTTCCCATGGTCAATGAATTAGAGGCTCTCATGGAGATCAGATGCTGCTGAATCTCTTTAATGGACAAAATATGGTAAATAAATCTCTTAATTTAAGTAACCATGTAATCAATTTCATTAGGTAGCTTAATAAAGTTGATAATTGGAGTTCAGACTATTGGTGAATCACAAAGAGTGTCATTCTTCTGACATACAAATGAGCAACCACCTGTCTTACAAATGGTCTTTGTGAAGATGGCATTTCACTAACTTGATTGTTCACAAGAATTGCAGAATATTAAAATGGATTATCTCCTTAGAGAGTCCCTTATCCTATCTCCTCATTTTAGCTTACTTTATAGATAACAGATTGACACTAAGGTCCCCCAGGTTTTAGCCCTCCCTTAATCAGGATGGCGCAGTTTGTCCTGGCTGATTCAGGAATAGAACTCAGATCTTCTGGTTCTTGGTCTATTTATTTAGAGAGAAGTAGGACGAGTGGCACACAGCTACTCCAATAATTTTTTAAAAATATTTTATTTTTAATAATTGAACAAACTCCACTTTAAATTACTCAACTCTGTTGAGTAATGGAGAAAAAACTGAAATTTGCCAAATGGTATTATCTCAATCCCTCTCCTGATTTAGTTTCTTTAAATAAGTTCAATGTATTTCAGGCAATTGTTTAACTTTTCAGATTTCTTCCTCCTCCCCCTGCCCTTCTCCAATAAAGCATCTGGATTTTAACGGGGAAGGGACTCACATGAGCTGGGGTAGCTAGGACGGGGAGCCTCAGAGTTATGTGTAGGAGCTGTTAGTCTCTCGCCACCTGCTCAGAGAAGGCAGGTCTGTTCTTACTCCTCTTCTGTAAGCTGCCTGGGTTCCACAGTAACCATCTGGCCTTTAGGGGAATTACTTGGGCACCAACTGCTAAAGCTCGTGATTCTCGGCCATTTGCTTCTTGTCACCAAAACATCTTGGTTTCAACTCCCACTGGCCTCACATCACCTTTGTGTCTCTTCCCTGGGGCTCATGGAAACTTCTGGATCCATTGCAGACTGTTCAAAATCCATGGGTACCAGAGCATTAGCTTAGATGATTTATGCAAACCACATTCCTTTATCTATGCCATGGAATTTGGTGACAAACTGAATACAGCACTTCCTCCAGAGGTTTGAAAACTTTCTCTGGCTACACCCAGAGAAGGTAATCACTATACCTAATTTCCCTACTCTTGTTAAGTGCTTTTAAATAATTCTCTGTACCTTTTTAAGGATAAACCCAATGAAAGTTTGAACACATTGCCCTGCCTTTTCCATTTCTCCTTTCCACAATTCCCTGGTCCAGAAGGCTGGGATAGCTCTCCTTTATGTACAGAAAATGCATTTTCTTATTGCATATCCCTGAGTTCAAAAATAATCCCATTCTCCATGTCAAAAATTGAACCCCACTTTTTTTCTAATTCCTGCTGTGATAATCCTAATCTTCCTGGGAACTGTAGCATAACAAGAACAGGAAATGTCAAAGAAAAAAACAACTTAATATATTTGTAAAAATATTATTCCCACTCTAATACATTTAGTCAGTTATTACAGTAATATTTGTTGATTTCTTGCCATGCATCAGCTATTAGGAATGTAGAAAAAGTACAGTCTGTGGTAAAAGTAGGGAGAAAACAGCTAATAACAATACTGTATAGTAATTGCCAAAATGGTGTTTCATATAAAAGACACCAAAGATAAAAAAATTCTACATATACCTGCCCAGGGGAAATCATAGGAGGCTTATTAAAGGAGATGACATTTCTATTGCAATATGCTGTCTCTGATGTTTGCCATTGGTGACAAGGGGATAAAAGTGTTGCAGATCCTTTTAAATCCATTTTTTTTTTTTTTTTTTTTGAGATGGAGTTTCGCTCTTGTTACCCAGGCTGGAGTGCAATGGCGTGATCTCAGCTCACCGCAACCTCCGCCTGCCGGGTTCAGGCAATTCTCCTGCCCCAGCCTCCTGAGTCGCTGGGATTACAGGCATGCTCCACCATGCCCAGCTAATTTTTTGTATTTTTAGTAGAGACGGGGTTTCACCATGTTGACCAGGATGGTCTCGATCTCTTGACCTCGTGATCCACCCGCCCCGGCCTCCCACAGTGCTGGGATTACAGGCTTGAGCCACCGTGCCCAGCCTAAATCCATTTCTTAACAATAGCAATAGTAATGACGGCACAGTAGACAACAATAGTTTGCAATATGTAATGCTGTACCAGCAACAAAGTGGTCCTACACACAACACAGATCTTGCAAACTTGTAGGACTGCACATATTGTTTTAGGTCAGTGCCACTCTAAAAATATAGGACAAAAGAACACTCATTCATTCATTTAGTCCACATTTATTGAGTACCTGCTATGCTCTAGATATAAAAGGCCCAGAAATGAAGAAGAAATACAGGTCTTATCTCAAAGAGCTTACATTCTACAGTGGGGAAGCAGTAAACAAATCAGTGGGAGAGACAGATTCAGATATTCAGGATTAGTAGAAAGTAAAAGAGGATGATGTGCTACATTGTAATGGGGTGGGAGAGATGCAATGAAATATGGACTTCATTAACAATGATTAATAAAATGACCAGGACTTAAATTCTTACATGTTTTTAAACTATGTTTGGGGTGGGTAAAAGTCAAATCAACAGGATGAGAGGATATCTTTTCCAAGGAAAATTTTCCATTTCTCACATTAGCATTTGTCTTGAAACTCTCAGATTTCCTGCTTTTGATGAATTCTGTAGGGAAACCCTCTGGTTCATTTAGTAATGATAGTGTGAATCTCCAGTTTTTGTAATGAAGGAAGAATCTTCTCATGGGAAAAGGTAACTCTATAGATGATTCTTAACCCTCTTGGGAACTTTCTCTGCTTGATACTGGTTTTGGGGGGATGCTAAATCCTTTCCCCATTCTGGAAAATGTGGACATACTTTCCTTAATTTTTTTTTTTGAACAGCTGAGATGATCATGGTTTAATGTTTAATCAAGTCTTTACTTGAGGTAGAGGCAAACTTAAGCAAGAGAGCCAACATAGAAAGTAACATGCAATAAAAAATTCTGGTCGGTGTATCTGGATCTTGGCTCCTTCTCAACACATCTGTGAAAGCGCTCTTTTACTGCCTAGCTGGAAGGGACCACTCCACATGGCTCCCAGGCTTAATCAGTGGCTGGCTCAGCAGCAGCTCTTTTTGCCATTACCTTTTGGAGTGTCTTCAGACCTTCCTAAGCTTCATGAAGTACCACACCAAGACGGCAACAGCAAGTCACATGGAGGAATACAAGGCCCATCTCCTTCCATCCCAGATTTGCTCTGCAGATGCTGGCTTTCTGTCTGGGGTCTTGTTTCTTGAAGTGACTGACACAGGAATGCCCACTGCCTGAGAGGGGAGATGCCATCATTTCCCTAACAACTTGTAGAAGTGTTGTATTATGTAGTTTCAGCAGAAAAATCACCGAATAATCACTATAATTCACATTTTCAAAAGAGGCGCAGCAAGAAATAAGGTAGGATTTTCCCCTTACATTTTTTTTTTTTTTTGCCTTTGAATGATTAAAAAAGGAAAGTTTTAAAAATCTAAGTAGCATTCCATATGGGACTTCAAGGGTTTAGTACAGCTGAGCTCTGACAAAAACCAGTTCAGCCTTCCTTTATTTCTCTTCTTCTAATGTTAGTTGAATGCTATATAAATACCTTCTTGAACTCCTTGGGAACTCATATGAGCAACATTTAGAATAAGGACACACACATCATCTTAAAAACAAGCTTGCAGACATAGCAAATACACATATTAAAAAAACAACAAAAATTACTCCAAATGAAACCTCAGTGACTATAATTATGCCTGAAAAACGCTATGGACACTTAGTTAATTTTTATTCTATTTTAAACTAAGATATAATTAATATGCCATAAAATTAATTCCAGAACATTATCTTCACCCCAAAAGTAAACTTCATATCTACTTCCCAGTCCCATCAGACCCTAGAAACCACTAGTTTACTCTCTGTCTTTATGCATTTTACTTGTTATACACATTTTATGTAAAGGGAATCATACAATGTATGTCCTTTCGTGTCTGACTTCTCTCACATGATATAGTGTTTTCAAGGTTAATCTATAGTATAGCAAGTTTTAGTTGTTTTCAATGGCTGAATAATATTCTGTTGTATGAATATATATTTATTTTGTTTATTTAAAAAATCCATTAATCAGTTAATAGACATTGGGTTGTTTGCACTTTGCTATTATGAATAATGTCACTATGAACATGTATGTACAAGTTTTTGTTTGAACATCTGTTTTAAATTCTTTAGGGAAATGTGTATGTATGCATGTGTGTAAATATATAAGTGTGTGTGTATGCACACATTAAAGTGTAAATACACACACACACATAGGTAAAATTACTGGATCATATGCTAACTGGATGTAAAACTGAGAAACTGCTAAACTGTTTTCCAAAGCAAGTATACCATTTTACATTCCCATCAGTATGATATGAGGGTTTCCCTTTCCCCACACCCTTGCCAGCATTGTTATTGTCCATCTTTTTGATTATAGGCTTATTGAGTGTGAAGTGATGACTCATTGTGGTTTTGATTTGCATTTCTTATTATGAAGGGAATGTTGAGCTTCTTTTAATGTGCTTGTTGGTCATATTTATATCTTCTTTAGAGAAATGTCAACTTATATCTTTTGCCACTTAAACATTGGGATTATTTATCTTTTTCTTATGGAATTCTAATAGTTCTTTGTATATTCTGCATGCTAGATTCTTATCAAGTATACAATTTGCAAATGTTTTCTCCCATTCTGCATGTTATCTTTTCACTTTCTTGATTGTGCCCTTTGAAGCACAAAAAAGTATTAATTTTGATGAAGTCCGATTTTTATTTTTTTTTTCCTTTGGTTGCTTGTGTTTTAGCTGTTATATCGAAGAAGCCATTTCCTAATCCGAGGTCACAAAGATATACGCTTATATTTCCTTTAAGAGTTTTATGGGACTACCTCTTGTATTTAGGTAGTTAGTCCATTTAGAATTAATTTTTGAAGATAGTCATATGTAGATCAACTTTATTCTTTTGCACCTGAATATCCAGTTGTCCTGGACTATTTGTTTGTGAAAAAAAGATGATATGCTTTCTTCAATGAAATTTCTTGGTACCCTTGTTGAAAATTGATGGCATATGTTGATCTTATTAAAGATCCCTAATATGTGATGAGTTGCTTGTCTCTTGCTATTTTCAAGGTTCTCTTTTTGTCATTAGCTGTCAACAGTTTGAGTATAATGTGTCAAAGTGTGGCGCTTGTTGAGTTTATCCTTTGATTTCAATGAGCTTCTTAGATATAGATTAATGTTTTTCATAAAATTTGACACATTTTTAGTCATTATTTCTTCAAATATTCTTTCTGCCCTTTCCTCCTTTTCTTTCTGGAATTCCTATTATGCATATGTTGGTATGTTTGATGGTGTCTCTCAGGTCTCTGAGGTTCTATTCATTTTTCTTAATTTTTTTGTTCATTAGAATGATAATCTCAGTTGACCTATTTTAAAAATTGCTGAATTTTTATTTTGTATGCTCCCATTTTCTGTTGAACAGTATTAGTAAATTTTTCATTTATTGTACTTTTAAACACTGGAATTTTGAGTCTTTAACTTTGTATCTCTTTATTGATATTCTTATGATGTCTTACAAGACATTATTCTCATACTTACTTCAGTTCTTTAGATATGGTTTCCTTTGGTTCTTTGAACATATTTAAAATAACTGATTTAAAGTGTTTGCCTAATAAGTTAATTATCTGGGCTTCCTCAGAAAC
>NW_016107613.1:1161418-1169586 GCF_001604975.1 Cebus imitator | reverse complement strand
TGATTGTGTGTATACCTTATACTTTCATTTTGGTTGAAAATAAATGTTCAAAATAATATGTGTCAACTCTAGGAATCAGATCTGTTTCTCCCCACCAGAGCTGATCATTGTGGCTGTTTGTTGTTGCCTGTTTAGTAACTTTTCTGGAATAAGTCTCTTCAGTCTGTAGTCTTTGATGGGTTCTCACTAAAGTCTCTGCTTTGTTTAGTGGTTAGCTAATTATCGGACAGAGATTCCCTAAATACCCAAAACCAGTAAAATTTCAGTCTTTGCTTAGGGACTCTATGTGCATGATAGGAGATGCTTTCAATAATCAGTCAGGCTATTGACAACTCTGTTTTAGCCTTCACTTTCTGTTTGCATGAGCCTCAAGGTCACCCAAAGATAAGACCTTAAGACTTTCTCAGATCTTTCTTTATCATGCTCATAGCCTTTGGCATATGTACAGTCCTACTCATGTATGTGACCCTGTAGATTTTGAGAGCTTTTGAAAGCCACTATGGACATATCATTCCTCAGCTTTTCCTTTTAAACATTTTAGTTAGCCTATTTGCCCCAACAGTTATTCACCACCTCAGGCATCCGTAAAGTTAAGCAATTAATAAAATTGGTTTCGACAAATGCCCCCAGGGAAAAGACTTTTCACACTGTATGAGCTCTGAGCCAAGTCAAATAAACACATTGTTGCATATTGCCTTTTCTTGGGAACAACCAGATAGGTCAAATAATGCAAGTTATCTGTGAAAAAGGCTTTGAAGGAGCAATAACCTCATTCTACACTGTGAGGTAGCTGCCAGGCTGTATGTTTTCAAGACTACTCTAGAACTGAAGAAATGGGGATGAGACCAGAACAAGTAAAAATGCCAGAAAATTCACTGTTCTTCACAAAATTCAGCCATATTTCTTGAATAAACACTCTCTGGATTGCTGCAAGCCTTTGATTAATTTCCAGAATCCTGAAAAAAGTTGATGCTGACAATTCTTGCTAGTTTTCGTGTTGCTTTTATAGATGAGAGAGTTTTTAAAGGTCCTTACTCTGCCATTTTCACAGATGTTCCCCTCAATTTTTGATCAGTGATACAGTAGGTAGACCTTGGGCTTATTAGCTTGAAAATGTTTATAAATCAAGTTTTTTTTGTCAAATATTAGTTACTGTTTAAAAAAATGGTCAAACATTTAAAAAAATCCAGAAATGTTTTAATACATTTAAACCTTCATATATCCATTGAAGTACATGACTGGCATTACTGTATTTGTAGATGAAAAAGAGTATAATACCGGTGATTTCTCATAGCTTAACCCAATATTTTCTAAAGTCTTAGTTTCTCATTCTATTTTTTTTTTTTCCTTTGCAAAGAACAGCCTGTTAAGAAAACTTTCAGGAAGTATAATGGATCCCATATAACTCCATTAAATCATTTCAAAAGTACCATAAGAAATGTGCATTTTAATTGTCATTGTGTAGAGAAGAGCATTTATTTAGCAGTGGTTAAGCACTCTCTGTGTACAGTCACAAAATATGATAATTTCCATAGGAGCATACATTTAACTCAGCAGACAGATACAGCAACATTTTGTTATGAAACACGGGATAAATGAGTTTTTACAAAAGGGTGATTGAGCGAATACACTGGGAGATAGATTAACTCTGTATAAGGGGTTTTGAAAGGCCTCAGAGAGATTGTGGAATTTCAATCAGATCTTAAAAGATAATATATGGTTTCTTGGATAAGGAAAGTGAAGATATACAGAAAGGATGGCAGGTGAAAAGTCACAGAATTGTGAGAGGTTTTGATGATTTTTATAAGACAGAGGTAGGTGGGGTATAGCATGCAATTTTCTCATGCGTTATATTTTGGTACAAATGGATATTTTTACTTTCTACCAGCAAAATGTGTATGTTTTATTTTACAATATGTTTTAAAAGGCTTGGACAGACTGCCTTTTATGAACAGAAATTGTTATGTGTTAGCTCAGAATTGCCTGCATGCTGGTTTGTTCTACCACAAAGGCTGCCAATAATAATGAGGGGGAAAACCCTAGAGGAAGAGTTCATTTAATTTTTATTGATTGTCTTATATCTTAAGAGTTTCATCAAGCAAAGTGACAACACACATAGAACCTGCACCAAAAAGTCTTAGCTGAGTGAACAAGAATGAATCAGCACAGTAAATAAAACATTTTTCCTTTCTTGGCCTGCTACCTCAAGGTCATTGTTAAAAAACACAAGTATTCTAGAGTAGTGGTTTTTAAACCTGGCTGCACATTAGAAACATCTGGAAGTATCTTTGAGACTACAGATCCTTAGGCTACATTCCAGACCTAGCGAATCAGAATGTCAAGGTTTTGTTGTTGTTGTTTGTTTGTCTTAAACAAATCCAGTGGTTCTCATACTTAGCAGGTTTGGGGACAAGTGTCTTAGAGGGGTTTGCCTTGCTCTACAGCTGTCCAGCTGTGTTGCTTGCCTCAAGCTAACTTAATCTAAGGATAAATTAAAATTATTTCATTAAAAATACTACACTGTATCAGAGATACTTTCTTAATCATTTTGAAAATGTACAGAAGAAGGAAATGTAGAGTTAATGAAGCAGGAATGAGAAAACGCCATGAATAAAATATTATCTACAGAAGTTGGTCTCTCAGAAATCTATAAATTTATGGTGATTGTGTTTAATGATCATGACTCAATAATGAAATCAGCCATAAAACTTTGACTATCTACAAGATTAACAAAACATGCATTTGTTTTGACTCTCAGCATATTACCATTTTATTGAATAGGTTAAAGTCAGGGGAGGAATAATCAGGAATAGGTTATATAATTTTTCTCATCACTGCCTTCAGACATTCTCTGATAGATTTCCCTTCTCTTTGAGACTGGAGGCAAATGTTTGGAGCCAGACTTCAAGCCCACATTAGCAGACAGGGCCAGTTGTCTCCCTGTGGTTACCAGTAGAGGGAGTGTTAGCCCCTGAACTTGGCAGTAGAGACAGGGTAGGAAACAGGACACCAAGTGCATCGGTGAGTTCCTCTTTCCTCCATCATCATCTCTGCCCTGAGAACTTTGGAATTTCCCTCTTTTATTCAGCAACCACCTTGTGGAGGAGAAATGAAAGAGTAAAATTTGAAATACTGAATAGTTCATGATTACAAAACTGGACTCAATTCCAGGTTATATTAATGAAAACAGAAATGTATGTTGGCTTGGAGGGAGGAGTGAGAAGTAGAGAGGAAAGGAAAGGTCTGTATTAACTTTTTTTCTCTAGTGGGGATTAGTCGTTTATTTCATTATTTCCTATAAAAATGTACAAATGCTCTAAGCTTATTAGAGATGATTTAAAAAATACAGTGTAACCTAGATCTGTAGATGAATGTATATATGTGTACACACACACTCATGAAAGATTTATTACAGACAACAGATACAAAGCAGCGGGGCAGGAAAGGAGGTCCATATTGTCCACACACAGATTCCAGAATCCTCTCTCAGTCACATAGGTTGTACTTTATCTCCAGCAAGTGAGCTACTAAAATATTTTGATTTCCGAAAAGCCACAGCTCATTCAAGTAGGGGTCTTTTAGCTGGTCATGTAGCTAAAACCAGGCTGTGAGACCAGGTTCAATAGCAGAAACCAAGATAACATAACAGACACCAGATGCAAACCATTCATTTGTACATATTCTATCAGGAATATTGACAAGATGTTACAGACTTCCTGCTTGGTGTGTTTTGCAAAACTACATTAACACAAAACTACATTAATTCCTATGTAGTGCATTCCATTCTAGTTTCGCCAAGGATCAGTACCATGGCTCCAGGCATCCCTGGAAATATATGGAGAATTTCAATACGCTAGTGAGAGTCACAGTGCAATTTCACACTGTGGATTAGTGTTTTTCATCAGGCTTGCAAAATTCTAAATGATTATCTCTTCACGTATTGCTTGTTTTTCCTTTCCTCTTTTCTGAAACTCCAATTTTGTATGTTAGACTTTTCTACTATGTCCCATATATTTATTATCTTCTTTTCTGTGCTTTCATCTCTGTACTTTAGCTTGGGGATTATGTATTTAAAAAAGGATGAGTGAATGAATGAACACTGGGAGACAGATAAAGAAGATAGTAATTTAATTATTTAATTGTAATAATTATTTAATTATTAAATTACTATCTTCTCTTTCACATATTCATATCTTTCATCTTTTCTGGTGGGTCTGGTCTTCCATTACAACCATGTATTAAATTATCAATTTTACTTTTTACTTATAAAAGTTTAATTTTGTTTTCAATGGAAATTTCTGATCTTGTCAACGCTTCTCCATTACTGAACATATTAGTCACAATTACTTTTAAATACCTGTATGTTATCCTGATAATTGAATGAATTTGTTGTCCTCCATGAATTTGTTTCTATTGTCTATTTTTTTCTGTACTTGTAATTTTTGGCCAAATGTCAGACATTGCATATGAAAAACTGTAGAAGTTCTGAATGATACCTTCCTCCTGAGAGAGTTCTTCTCATAGGAAAATAGAAAGGGGGCGGATATCAATCTAGTCAGGTAAAGACCTGACTCAAGGTTGAACTGCAACTACATCTCTATTTCCAGTTTGCTTCTAGTCTTAATCTCTAGCCCTTCAGGAATTCCAGTTTGATATCTCCCCCTTGATGGGTTCTGATCTCTGGTTTTTATCTCCTCAGGTCTGTGATGAGAGTTTGAAAATTTTCTCTACGCTTCAAGAGCTTTGTTGATAGCTTCTTTCCCTGTTAATTTTAAGAATTCTGCTGGTGTTGGAAGAGAAAACCACCAAGTGTCCCACTGATTACTTAAAGATTTCCTTTTTTTCTTGGTCTTTGAAATCCTGGCTGTCCTGACATGACTCCAGTTTTTGCTCCTCAGTTGTGTAGAATTAACAAAAGTTCTGGAAAATTCTGTATGCTTTATAGACACAGCCCTATTTCTGTGTTCTTCAATTCTTTGCTACCAAGAATCTGCAAAAATGCTGAAGGAAAAAATAAAAATATAAACAAAAACAACAACCAGTTTATATAATGCCCCTATTATCTCAATGGCTCCTTTTTGTTTGTGATTTTGGGCTTTTTCAGACCAGAATGTCTTAACAGTGCTATGATATTTTCAAACAGATTTTTTTTTTAACTATAAAAAGTTTTATCCAGCTTTTCTCAATAGGAACATGGGTTTGCCTCATGAAACTTCTTCATAGGCAGAAGCAGACATCAATTCAATGTTTTCTCTATATTTTTCTCATTTACCAGCTATAGATTGGAATTTGGGAGGGGAAATAAGAGCATTGCTAGGTAGAATTTAAACTAAATAAAGAAATTTCATGTTTCTCTGCCTCAAAGTTGGAGTGCTATATGAATTTATTGTTCACTAAACATAATTCCTAGATGGTACAATGTGAAAGTTTTTTATAATAAATGTGATAGGTACTATGTAAAATTGGATAATATATAACATTATAAAGAAGGAAAATAGCTCATGGAGCACCACTACTCAGAAATAGCTGCTGTTAACATGTTTGTATATATCCTTACATTGTTTTGCTTTGCAGGCATTTTTACATTGTTGAAAGTATACCATATCTACTTATTTTAAAACATGTTTGATAAAGACAAATTAATAGTTTTTTGATGGAAAAAGATATGAAATGTTGCTAGGTAAATATTATTAGTAATTTTTCCATTAAAAATATCCATAGTGAATCAGGACACTCAATAAAGACTTTTATATAGGCAGAAATACACAAATATTTGTTGTAAAAACAGCCATTATTCTGCATCTTTTATTCTGTGGAGTAAGAGGAAAAAATGAACAACTTTTCATTTCGTTCGTGATTTTTTTTTTAGCATTTAAAAGAAGGTGAAGATTGTTCACTTTAACAAGTACTCAGTGATCAAGCATGGTGTGCCTCAATTGTGGAATTATGGCTGCACCTAAGGAAAATTGTTGTCTAATATTTGTAAGGAGGAAAGCACAACTACCTAATAGAGCAATGGCAAAGTTTTAGCTTTTACTTAAGTAAATAAATATATGTTAAAAAAACTATTTAAATCCTTAAAAGTAAACTGTATTCAAATTTAGTATGAGAATTAAAGATGAATATGATATATACTTTCTAAATCAGTAGAGAAAATGCAAGAAAATTAAATGAATGAAAGATACATGACATCAAGGACTTATTAAAAATGCAAAAGAATGAAAGCACTTTAAAGAGACATCAGAGGTGGGGCCAAATAAATAAATAAATAATATAACAATAAATAAAAATAGGAAAAACCCCTCTACTAAAATACTAAGTTTGTATTTTATATACTAAAAAACTTTGTATTTTTGTAAAGGGGCTTTTCCAATAAAAAAGCAAAAATCTATATCTGCCTCACAGAAGAGAATATATTTAAAACAAAGCAAAAACTTAGCACAAACTATTTATAAAAAAGGCTTGCCAAAAGTAAGTTAGGTAAATAAATGCAAGGGAAAATACTCAAACATATAAGATAAAGTTTACAGAAAAAGTGTTAAGCAGAACAGTGATTATTATTTATAATAAACAGTAAAATTTATAATAAATGAAGCACCATCAATTTTTATTCAGCAAATAAGATCACATTGAAACAGAGAAAGAAAAAATGTGATATGTAAGTATAATTTGACAGAAATGCAATAACTGGAGATACTCGAAAACCTCTCTCTGAATCATTGCCAAATGAAATAGACAAGAATAAATCTGCATGGAGAGTATATAAATAACTTTGGATGCTGGAACACAATAGAACAATGCTTGCAAATTATTTCTAATATGTAATTGTCTGCCCAGTCAAACTACCAGTCAAGAGGTAAATAAGTGCATTTTCAGACACTCAAAACACTGAATGCATTTTCTTTTCATGCTTTTATTCTCAGGAAGTTATAGTGCATGTGCTTCAGCAAAATGACAGGGAAATCCAATAGTATTGACTTAATAAATACATCTAATTGTGGCCTCTACAAAGAAAAGATCTATATTTTTGTTACCATGGAATACTTAAAACAACAACAACAATAATTATTGGGTTATGAAGTTTTAAAATGATTTCCAAATCAGAAATCATAAAAAACACATTCTCTAACCATAATATGAAACAATTACAAGCACTTAAGATGATGCAAACTAAAAATGTTAACACTTTTGAAATTTAAAATAAAAAACTGTTCATTCATAGCTCTCTAGTAAAAAAGAAAATCAAAACTTCATTTATAGATTATTTAGAAATAAATGGCACATAATCCTTGTAGCCTGAAATGCTTCTACTATTAAATAAGAGAGAAAGGAAATAAATAAGCCAGGCATATTTACTAAAGAAGTCATAAAAATGACAAAATCACCTTGGGAAATGTAAGAAAAATAACAATAATTCAAACTAACGAGGAAATAAAAATTAAAAAAATAAATAAATGTTTATATGTATTTAGTTTAAGACCTAGTTATTTAAAACATCAATAATTATATTAACCTGTGACATAGCTAATCAAAAATGGGGAATGAATGTACACTAGAAATATAATATGCAAAAATAGTGGAATTTCAAATACTAGTATGTAGGGCTATGGCTATATACAGTGCTACAAGAAGTTCAAATTGTCGAAGAAATAGATTTTCTAAGGAAATATTAATGACAGAAATGGAATAAAAACATAAAATCTAAATATATAAATGGGATAAAGTGAAAAAACTGTCAAGGTAGCCAGCTATATAATGAGCATTGGGCCTGAATTAATTTCTAGCAAACATTCAAGTAAAATTTATTTCTTACAATATTTAAACATATTCCGGGGGATTTCAGATTAAATGAAACAGTTGAATAAATGAATTTGCTTTCCCTTCTGTTTGCAACACATTGACATTAAGGAATAACATTAATAATAGAAAGATGAAATACGTATAAGAGAAGAGGAGAAAGGACAAAAATGGAATGAATGTAAAATATCAACTTGTATCTGGAAGATGGAATGCTGCTAAAGAGAGGAGATTGTATTGGCAGAGCAGAGGAAAGCTCAAATCTTAATACTGAGAAAGGTGGAAAATGAATAGACTCAGGGAGTAGCCTCCAGCTTTTTTTTTTTTTTTTTTTTTTTTTGGTACCAGTACCATGCTGCTTTGATTACTGT
>NW_016107613.1:1098348-1160693 GCF_001604975.1 Cebus imitator | reverse complement strand
TATCATTAGAGTGAACCAGCAACCAACAGAATAGGAAAAAATTTTTGCAATCTACCCATCTGACAAAGGGCTAATATCCATCATCTACAAAGAACTTAAACAAATTTGCAAGAAAAAAAAAAAACGACCTCATCAAAAAGTGAGTGAAGGATATGAACAGACACTTATCAAAAGAAGACATTTTTATGCAGCCAACAAACATATGGAAAAAAGCTCATCATCACTGGTCATTAGAGAAATCCAAATCAAAACCACATTGAGATACCATCTTAGGCCAGTTAGAATGGCGATCATTAAAAAATCAGTGGACAACAGATGCTGGAGAGGATGTGGAGAAATAGGAACACTTTTACACTGTTGGTTGGAGTGTAAATTAGTTCTACCATTGTGGAAGACATTGTGGCGATTCCTCCAGGATCTAGAAATAGAAATACCATTTGACTCAGGAATCCCATTACTGGGTATATACCCAAAAGATTATAAATCATCCTATTACAAAGGCACATGTACATGTATGTTCATTGCGGCACCATTTACAATAGCAAAGACTTGGAACCAACCTGAATGCCCATCAATGATATACTGGATAAAGAAAATGTGGCACATATACACTATGGAATACTATGCAGCCATAGAAAAGGATGAGTTCATATTCTTTGCAGGGACATGGATGAAGCTGAAAACCTTCATTCTCAGCAAACTGACGTAAGAACAGAAAATCAAATACCACATGTTCTCACTCACATGTGGGTGTTGAACAGTGAGAACACATGGACACAGGGAGTGGAACATCACACACTGGGGCCTGTTGGGGGTAGGGGTATAGGGGAGGGATAGCAGATGGTGGGGGAATAGGAGAGGGATAGCATTAGGAGAAATACATAATGTAGATGATGGGGTGATGGATGCAGCCAACCACCATGGCACATATATGCCTATGTAACAAACCTGCACCTTCTGCACATGAACCCCAGAACTTAAAGTATAATAAAAAAAAAAGAAAAAAAAGAAAACACATGAAAATAAATTAAAAAGCTATTAGAATTTCAAAGAGTTTTGGAAACATTGTCTATTGTAAAATAAATATACAAAAGTTAATAACTGTTTAATACCAATGACTTGTTAGAAGCTATCATGTATAGAATAAAAATATACTAATTTACAACAGCAAAATAAAAAAGAAATTAACAATAACTGAAGAATAAATGTGGCAGGATAATTTAGAGAGATATATCAAATTTTTCTGGAGGGCTGGCTCTGGTTTTAATGACAACAAAAACAAATCCAAACAATGGTTACTTAAAATAGCAGTTCTTTTTTTTTGAAATGGAGTTTTGCTCTTGTTGCCCCAGCTGGAATGCAATGGCATGATCTTGGCTCACTGCAACCTCCACCTCCCGGGTTCAAGCAATTCTCCTGCCCTAGGATTAGGCATGAGCCACCATGCCCAGCTAATTTTTGTATTTTTTTTTTTTTTTTTTTTTTTTTTTTTAGTAGAGATGGGGTTTCTTCCTGTTGATCAGACTGGTCTTGAACTCCCGACCTCAAGTGATCTGCCCGCCTTGGCTTTCCAAAGTGCTGGGATTACAGGTGTGAGTCACTGCACCTGGTCAAAATAGCAATCCTCTGGCTTCATGGCTTTAGTATCCTTTTGCCAGAAGTAATACCAGGATTCTGGAATACATAAAGGTGATGCATATTATCTTACTTTTCTAGGGCTGCTATGACAAATTACCATGAGCTAGATGGCTTAAAACATAAATGTATTCTCTCACAGTTCTGGAGGCCTGAAGTCTGAAATTGAGGTGTCCATAAAAAGCTACAGGGGAGTTTTTGTTTGTTTGTTTGTTTGGTTTTGTTTTGTTTTTGTTTTTTGTCTCAGCTTCTAGTGACTCCAGGTGTTCTTTGGTCTCATCACTCCAATCTCTGCCTCTGTGGTCACATTTTCTTCTTTTTCTATTTGTCTCTCTTATAAAGACATCTGTGTTGGTATATAAGACCCACCTAGATAATTGAAAGTAATCTCCTCAAGATTCTTAACATAATTATATTTGCAAAGATCTTGTTTTTTAAATAAGCAATATTTACAAATTCCAGGGATTAGGGCTTAGTATCTTTGGGTGGCCCTTATTCAACCTACTACACAAACCTGTGTAAAAATTGGAAAATACAAAAAATTTTAAAGAAAATATAATCCATCCGGAACATATTATAACTCAGAGATACCCATTGTTAAAATGTATATATCTATATAGTTACACCTAACTTAAAGACAGAAATACCTTCTGAGAAATGTTTCCTTAGGTGATTTCATCATGTGTGGACATTATAGAGTGTACTTATGCAAATGTAGTGGTATAGCCTATTGCTCCCAGCCAACAAACCTTTACAGCATGTTACTGCTCTAAATACTGAAGGCCACTGTAACACAAAGTATTTGTGCACCTGTGAGGGTTAATATAAAATGTCAACTTGATTGGATTGACGGATGCGAACAATTATTTCTGGGTGTATCTGGGTGTTTCTGGGTGTTGGCAGAGAGATTAACATTTGAGTTCATGGACTGGGAGAGGAAGACCCACCCACAGTGTGGGTGGGCACCATCCATTGGATGCTAGTGTGGCTAGAAAAAGTGGGCAGAAGGTGGAAGACTTGTTGAGTATTCTAGCCTTCATCTTTCTCCCGTGCTGGGTGCTGGATGCCTCCTGACCTCGAATGTCAGACTCCAAGTTCTTTGGATTTTGGACTCTTGGACTTACACCAGTGGTATGCTGGGGCTCTTGGGCCTTCTGCCACAAACTGAAGACTGTATGGCCAGCTTCCCTACTTTTGAAGTTTTGGTACTTGGACCGAGCCACTACTGGCTTCCCTGCTTCTTAACTTGCAGAAGGCCTACCTTGGGACTTTACCTTGTGATTGTGTGAGTCAATTCTCTTTAATAAACGGCTTTTCATATATATATACATCCTGTTACTTCTGTCCCTTGAGAGAACCCTGACTAATACAATATCTAAACATATATAAACATAAAAAGGTACAGGAAAAATACAGTATAAAAGATAATGCTACACCTGTATAGGGCACTTACCATGAACAGAATTTGCAGGACTGGAATTGCTCTCAGTAAAGTCAGTGAGTGAGTGTTGAGCGAATACAAAGGCCTAAGATACTACTGTGCACTACTGTGGACAATAAACACTATATGCTAAGGCTCCACTAAATTTATGAAATAATTTTTCTTTCATCAATACTAAGTTAACCTTAGCTTATTGTAACTTTTTTACTTCATAAACTTTTAAATTTAAAAAGTCAACTATTTTGTAATAATACTTAGCTTAAACCACAAACATATTGCACAGCTATACAAAATTATTTTATTTCTTTATATCCTTATTCTATAAAATTTATATTTGAAGTTTTTCTTTTTTATCTTTTTAAACATTTTTGTTAAAAACTAATACACAAACACACACATTACTCTAGGCCTACACAGGGTCAGGATGGTCAATATCATTGCCTTCCATGCTCACATCTTCTCTTGCAAAGGCTTCAGGGGCAATTAACATGCATGGAGCTGTCATCTCCTATGATAACAATGTCTTCTTTGAGAATATCTTCTGAAGAAAGTGCCTGAGGCTGTTTTACAGCTAACTTATTTTTTATAAGTAGGAAGAGTTCCCCTTAAAATCATGATTAAAAGTCTAGTGTAATATACACATAAGCCAGTAACATATTTATTATCGTTTCAAATATGGACTGCACATAATTGCAAGTGCTATACTTTTATAGCACTGGCAATGCAGCAGGTTTGTTTACGTCAGTATCACCATAAGCACATGAGTAATGTGTTTTGCCATGACTTTCCATGGCTATGAAAGCAACCCACAGGATTTTTTTAGCTCCATTGTAATCTTGTGGGACCACTGTTGTATAGGAGTTTCAACATTGGTCAAAATGTCATTTTGCAACACATGCCTCTATATAGATATAAAAACATACATATTTACTTTGTACGTTTTTAAACCTATTGAACACTTGAATAGATGAAGAGAAAATTGTTTTAAAAATTCTCACTATCCTAATGTATACATTTAGTTGGTCAAAATTAAAATAACAATGATATGTTTTTTGGAGGAAGCCCTCCAAAAGTAGAACTCCAACATGAGAACTTAAAATTGAACAGATGCAAATAGGCCAAAGGAATCTGACAAAAAATGATTAGAGGGCACTTTCTCTACTGACTATGATAATATTTCTTAAAGTCAAAATAACAACACATCATATTGATACAGAAATGGATGGGTTAAGTTAATCTTAGTAGAACTAAATAAGAAATTCAGAAACGGATTATACACAGACACACAAACACACCTCTCTACCCCTCCCTCCTACCACTTATCTCTATCCTATATACACACGCTGTCTATACCCATCTGCATTAGTTTTCTGCTGAAAACAATACAAATTTATTATCTTCTGGTTCTGGAGACAAGAACTTTTAAAAATGGATCAGTAGACTGCATTCCTTTGGAAGGCTCTAGGAGCGAATCTGTTTCCTTGCCTTTTCCACCTCTTAGGGACCACTTGCATTTCTTGGCTCATGGCTCCTTCCTATATCTTCAAAGCCAAAGATGTACCATCCTCAAATTTCTCTCTTTCTCTGACCTCCAATTCCGTTGCCACATCTCCTTCTGTGACCCTAACAATTCTCGCTTCCTCTTACAAGAATACTTGGAATTACACTGGGCTCTTCTGAATTGCGATGGTTAGTTTCATGTGCCTATTGGCTAGGCTATCGTTCTCGGTTTAATCAAACATGAATCTAGCTGTTGCTCTGAAGGCATTTTGTGGATGTGATTAAGGTCCATAACCTGTTGACTCTATGTAAGGAATGTTCTGCCAGATAATCTGGATGAGCTTTATTCAATCAGGCGAAAAACCTTGAAAGCAGAGCTGAGACTTCCTTGATGAAGAGAAATTCCACTTTTGGACAGCAACTTTACCCTGCATATAGAATTTTAGCCTGAACTTGCCCTTGCCCAGTGGATTCCCTATTCTCTTTGCGAGCTGCCACCATTGCATAAGCCAATTTCTTGCAATATATTCTTTTTTAAAAAATATATTCTAAATTTATGTTACCTACTGCCCCTGATCTCTAGCTGAACCATGACTAATACTTGAATAATTTAGGATAATCTCCTGGTCTCAATATTTCTAACTTAAACACATCTGAAAATTTACTTTGACATACAAGGCAATATAGTCACAGGTTCAATGGATTAGGACATGAGCGGTCTTTGAGGGGCCATTATCCAGCCTACAACTATATATATGTATATGTATTATATATATATATATATTATATATGTGTGTATATATAATACATATACATATATATAACATATATATAATATATAACTATATCATTCTCTCTATATATGTAATGTGGAATTTCTAATATTGTTTGATTTAAAATCTAACATCCAAGGCAGAATCCCTAAAGGAAGGGTTGAATGAAATAAATAAATAACAATAAAACATTTGGAAAACACATTGTAATTAGAGGTAAAATATGATGGCCAAACAAGAAAATGTTTTTTGAAAAAATATTTGCAATACACATAATAAAGTATTGCTAGCATTGATACATAAAAAGTCTTCTAAAACAATGAGAAAAATGCAAATTGACCAGTAGAAAAGTAAGTAAAGATTACTATCATGAATTCAATGAAAATGACATGAAAATGGTCCATGTGAAAAAAGACAAATGTTCAATCTTGTTTGAATCACATACACGTATTCAAATTAAAACAATTCTGAGATCCTGTTTTTGCTTGTTAACTGAGAAAGAAACTAAAATAATAATGTTTAGTATTGGCAAAATATTTTAAACATACAATTTTTAAAAATGTATTTTTAATTTTCACAGGTACATAGTACATATATATATGTATGAGGTATATGGGCTATTTTTGATGCAGGCATGCAATGTGTAATTATCACACCATAGAAAATGGGTATCTATCCCCTCAAGCATTTATCCTTTGTGTTACAAAAAATCCAGTTATACTCTTGTATTTAAAAATGTACAATGAAATTATTTTGACTATAGTCACCCTGTTATGGTATGAAATACTAGGGTACTAGGTCTTATGCATCTTTTCCACCTTTTTTTTGTACTTGTTAACCATCCGCACCTCTCCCCCTTCCAGCCTCTATCTATTACCCTTCCCAGCTTCTGTTTCCGTCTTTCTATTCTCTGTGTCCGTGAGTTCAATTGTTTTACTTTGGATGTCTCACAAATAAGTGAGAACATGCCATATTTGTCTTTTTGTGCCTGACTTATTTTACTTAGCACAATGACCTCCAGTTCCATCCATGTTGTTGCAAATGACAGGATTTCATTCTGTTTTATGGCTGAATAGTACTCCACTGTGTATAAGTATTATGTTTTCTTTATCCATTGTCTATTGACAGACCCTTAGGTTGCTTCCAAATCTTGGGTACCGTGGACAGTGCTGCAACAAACATGGTAGTGCAGGTATCTTTTTGAGATACTGATTTCCTATCTTTTGGGTATATACCTAGCAGTGGGATTACTGGATCATATGGTAGCTCTACTTTTGGATTTTTGAGGAAGCTCCATATTGTCCTCCACAGTGGTTGTATTAATTTGCATTCCCACCAACAGGGTATGAAAGTTCCCTGTGCTCCACATCTTTGCCAAGATTTGTTATTGCCTGTCTTTTAGGTAAAAGCCATTTTAACTGGGATGAGATGATATTTTACTGTAGTTTATATTTGAATTTCTATAATATCAGTGATGTTGAGCACATTTCCATATGCCTATTTGTCATTTGTATGTCTTCTTTTGATAAATGTCTATTCAAATATTTTGCCCATTAAAAAAAATCAGATTATTAGACTTTTTTTCCCAGAGAGTTTCTTGAATTCCTTTTATATTCTAGTTATTAATTGTCAGAAGGGTAGTTTGCAAGTATTTTCTCCCATTCTGTGGTTGTCTCTGCACTTTGAGAATTGTTTCATTTTCTGTGCAGAGGACTTTTTAACTTGATGTGATCTCGTTTGTCCATTTTTGGTTTTGTTGACTGTGCTTCTCAGGTATTAAGAAATTTTTGCTTAGACCAACATCCTGGAGAGTTTCTCCAATGTTTTCTTGTAGTAGTTTCATAATTTAAGGTCTTAGATTTAAGTTGTTAATCAATTTTAATTTGATTTTTGTTCATATAAATAGATAGGGGTCTAGTTTCATTTTCCTGCAAATGGATATGCAGTTTCCCCAAGACCATTTATTGAACAGACTATATATTTTCCAGTGTATGTTCTTGACACCTTTGTCAAAAATGAGTTCAATGTAGGTGTGTGTTGTTTCTAGGTTCTCATTTCTGTTCCATTGGTCTGTATGTCTGTTTTTATGCCAGTACTGTGCTACTTTGGTTTACTATAGCTCTGTAGTACAATTTGAAGTCAGGCAATGTGATACCTCTACTTTTGTTCTTTTTGCTCAGGACAGCATTGACTATTCTGGGTCTTTTGTGGTTCCATTTAGATTTTAGGATTTTTTTTTCTATTTCTGTGAAGAATGTCATTGGTATTTTGATAGGGATTGCATTGAATTTATAGACTGTGTTGGATAGTATGGACATTTTAACAATATTGATTCTTCCAATCCACCAACATGAAATATCTTTCCATTTCAATGTTTTTTCCAATTTCTGTCATCACTGTTTTAGTTTTCATTGTAGAGAGCTTTCACTTCTTTAGTTGATTCCTAGGCATTTAATTTTATTTGTGGTTATTGTAAATGGGATTAGTTTTCTAGTTATTTTTCATATTGTTCACTGTTGGTCTGTAGAAATGCTACCAATTTCTATATGTTGATTTTGTATCCTGCAACTGTACTGAATTTATCAGTTCTAATAGTTTATTTGTGGAATTTTGAGGTTTTAACAAATATAAGATAATATCATCTGCAAAGAAAGATAATTTGACTTTTTCTTTTCCAATTTGCATGTCCTTTTTATAATTCTCTTGTCTGATTCTCTAGCTAGAACTTCCATACTCTACTGAATAAAAATGGTGGAAGGGGAAATCCTTGTTGATCTTATAGAAAAGAGCTATCATTTTTTCTTCATTCGCTACAAAACTGGTAGTGGGTCTGTGGTATATGGCTTTATGTTGAGGTATGTTCTTTATATTCCCGGGTTTTTGAGGGTTTTTATCATGAAGGAATGTTGAATTTAATCAAATGCTTTTTCAGCATCAATTAAAATGATTATATACCTTTTGTCCTTCATTCTGTTGATATGATATATCACATTGATTGATTTTCATAGGTTGAACCACCTTTGCATCCCAGGGATAAAACCCACTTGGTCATGATGAATAATCTTTTTCATGCATCATTGAATTTTATTTGCTAGTATTTTGTTGAGGATTTTTCCATCAATATTCATCAGAGATATTGGCCAGCAGTTATTCTGTTTTTGATGTGTCTTTGTCTAGTTTTGTTATCAGGGTAACACTGGCCTCATAGAATCAATTTGAAAGTATTTGCTTTTCCTCTATTTTTCAGAATAATTTGAGTAGGATTGGTATTAGTTCTTTATTAAATGTTTGGTAAAATTCAGCAGTGTCACCATCAAGTCCTGAACTTTTCTTTGCTGGGAACTTTTTATTACAACTTCCATCTTGTTATTTGCTATTGGTACATTAAAGTTTTGGGTTTCTTCATAGTTCAAACTTATTAGATTGTATGTGTATAGAAATTTGTCTGTTTTTTTTTTCTAGGTTTTCCAATTTATTGGCATATAGTTGCTGCTAGTAGCCACTAATGATGCTTTAAATTTATGTGGTATCATGTTGTAATGTCTCCTTTTTCACCTCTGATTTTATTTATTTTGGTCTTCTCTCTCTTTTTCTTATTCTGGCTAAAAGTTTGTCAATTTTGTTTATCTTTTCAAAAAACTGTCTTTTTGTGTCATTGATTTTTTGGTATTGTATTCATCATTTCAAATTCATTTATTTCCACTCTGATCTTTATTATTTCTTTTTATCTATTAATTTTTGATTGTTTTCTCTTGCTTTTTGTTTTAAGATGCTTCATTAGTTTATTTGAAGTTCTTCTTTTTCTGATGTAGGCTATCAGCTTCCCTTGTAGTACTGTACCCTGTAAGTTTTGCTATGTTTTGTTTCCATTATGATTTGTTTCAAATATTTTTTCAATTTTCTTCTTAATTTCTCCATTGACTATCAGGTCATTCTGGAACATATTATTTAATTTCCATGTGTTTGTATGGCGTCTAAAATTCCTCTTGTTTTTATTATATTATAGTCACAGAAGATGCTTGATATTATTCAATTATTATGAATGTTTTAAGACTTGTTTAATGACCTAACATATGGTCTATACTTGAGAATGATACATGTGCTAAGGAGAAGAATGTGTATTCTGCAGCCATTGGATGAAATGTTCTTTAAATATCTATTAAGTCCATTAGTTCTATAGTGCAGATTAAATCCAATGTTTGCTGTTGCTGATTTTCTGCCTGGAAGTGCTGTCCAGTGCTGAAAGTGGGATGTTGAAATCTCCAGCTATTATTGTGTTGAGGTCTATGTCTCTCTTGCTCTAATAATATTTGCTTTATATAACCTAGGTGTTCCAACGTTGGTTGCACATATATTTACAATAATTAGATCCTGTTGCTGGATTGATCCCTTTATCATATAATGACTTCCTTTGCTGCTTCTTAAACTTTTTCTTGAAACCTCTTTTGTCTAAGTATAGCTACTTCTGCTCTTTATGGTTTCCATTGGCATAGAATATCTCTTCCAACCCTTTATTTTCAGTCCATGTGTATCTTTTAGGCAAAGTGTGTTTCTTGTCGGGCACAGATCACTGAGACTTGTTTTTTCACCTCTTCAGCCACTCTGTCTTTTGATTGGATAGTTTAGTTCACTTACTTTGAGTGTTATACTGATAAGTAGGGACTTCTGCATTTTTTTTGTTTTGTTTTGTTTTGTTTTCTGGTAGTTTTGTGGTCTTCTCTTTTTTCTTTCCTTCCTTTCTGTCTTTCTTTGGGTCCTTCCATTCAGGGTAGTGGGCTCCCCTTTGGCCCAGGGTGTATCTAGAAATATCTTCTATGAGCTAGGGTCTGGGATGAGGGCCTGATGACTCTGCCTGGTGCCGTCTATTGTGGATAAGCTGGTATTCAAGATGCAAGACAAAGTCCTCTTTACTATTTACTTTCCTCTCCTCAAGCAGAAGGAAGGTGTTACTTTCCTTGCTGGGAGCTGTGCGGCCTGGAGCTGGGGGAGGGGTGGTACAAGCATAGCCTTAACTTCCTCAGCTTATGTCTTCCTAGGTCAGGTGCTGCCTTAGTTCTCTGTCTCTAAGCCTAGCCCAGAATTAGGAGTTGCCTAGGAATTGTAGTCCTTGTGTCTTAGACTGCTTTTCAAGTTTACTTAGCACCCTACAGCACTTTGGCCTGCTGGGGCAAGACTTGCCAAGAAACTAAATTTTCGATCACTGGAATGGGTGATTCCCCTCTGCATAGGGCTGGTTCAGATGCTCTCTCCATGCATGGGCACTGGCTGAACTCAGCATGGCTTTGCTCTCTCTATGACAGGGCAGCCCTGAGTTCAATATAAAATCTACCAGTTACTGTGTCATCGCTGCCCCAAGTGTGTAGATTCTCTGTGCTGCATGACCTCTCCCTGGGAATGGGAAAGGGGCTGTGTTGGTGATTCCAGACTGTCTTCCCGACCCTCTGCAATGCCTCCTACAGCAACATGAAGTTAAAAACAGGGACTGCGATTGCTCATCTGAGTTTTTGTTCTTGCAATGTGTGTGTAATAGTTGCAATGCGTGTGTAAATATTTGTTAAAATTTGATGTTCCTGCTAGGGAAAGGAACAGTGTAGGCTTCTATCTATTCCACCATCTTGTTCAGCTCCCTTGCAATTGGTTTTGAATAGCAATTAGGCAGGGTCCATCAAATTCCTTAAATTTGATCTAATCATTCAGCTTCCAAGGACTGTTTGCAAGGAAATAAGGGTTGAAAAGGTTTTTTATTTTTGTTTTTATTTTCCTGTTTATTTATATTTCTTTCCAAGGATGTTTCTCATTTATTCCCAGTTAACTTCATTCTTTCTCATGGCTTCAAATATCACTTATGTTGATAGTTTCTAGCTAGGTGTCTCCAGCCAGTTCTCTCTTCTGAATTTGAATCAACATGTCTGTCATATCTGATAGTAGGTACTTCACACCTAACATGTACAGACTGTATATCCAGCATCTCCTTCCCTCAACTTGCTCTTCCTGCAGTGTTCTCCAATTCAGAGTACTCCAGTTTTTAGGCTGAAAATGTTGGAGTCATTCTTGACTCTTTTTTTTTTTTAAATCTTTTTCTCATCCTATATCCAGCTAGTACCATAGGCTACACAGCCCCAACATATCAAAAATTGGATCCTTTCTCATCTCCTCTACTTGCACCCCCGAGTCCAAATCATCATCGTTTCTAGCCTGGCTTAATGAAGTCAGCCATCTATTGGGTTTTCTTGCATCCATGCGTTTCTCTGTATTCATTCTCAATCCAACAAACAAAGTGATCATATAAAACATAACTAAGATGTTATTCTTTTTCTCAAAATGGTTTTCTATTTAACAAAAAAATCAAAGACCTTATGGTGGCCTATAACAAAGGCAACTATAATTTATCATTCCAACTGGGGCATGTTTCTGAATAAAAGTGGAACACTACCCATAATTATTTTTAAAAAACAAATGCAAAGTGTCCCTTTACTCTGTTACCCCTCTGATCGCATCTTATACAACTCTTCTTTTTATTCATTATGTGCTAGCTTCTCTTGCCTTTGTAACATGCCAGGGATGCTCTGCCTCAGTGACTTTGCATTTGCTGTTTATTTTTTCGGAATGTTATTTTTAAAAAATGTCTCAAATTGCCCCCTTATTTCCTTTAGGTCTTTTACAAATGTCACTTTCTTAATGAGACCTTCTCTGACTTTCCTTTTCATATTCGTTTATTTCCTCCCTTTCTTTCTTACCTTTTTATTGTTTTTCTTAGCACTATCGAATGTGCCATATATTTTATTAATTTATCTTAATAGTCTACTTCTTTTACTGGGACAAAAGAACTTCAAGGGCAGGGGTTTTTATCTCTCTTTTGTAATTTTTGTTTTTAACTGTAGTATTTTTTGTATGTAGAATAAATATTTTTTGAATGAATAAATGAATCAGTGAAGAAGTCACTTTGATTTATAAATGTAAATAGAGTATATTTAAATGTTCAACATTTAAAAATTAGTTAAATTATAATGCATTATATGATATATTGTTCACAATAAAAACCATGATATAAGTACATTCATTAAAGGGAATGTTACATGATTAATAGAATTTTACAAAGCAGTATGCATTGTCTGGTATTATTTGCATACAGATGTACTAATTGTGGTTACCACAGTGCTATGAGATTACAACTACTTTTTACTTAATTCTTTTTGTGAATCTGAAAATTCTTCCTTCATTCCAATGTGCAGGTAGGATTTGTGTAATGAAAAAAATGAAGTAAAATTATAAAAACTGGCTTAGTTGTTGGTGAACATCTAGAGTTGTTTACTTATTTGTATCATTTTGGATGTGAACTTTCAGCTTTTGGGCCATGATTTCACTAAAAAAAAAAAAAACTTTCAAAACTTTTAAAGCCATTGAAACTATCCTCAAGAAACGTAAGCAACTAAAACTGATAGTAAACATCTCTAGTTGAAAAGAGTGTAGGGAGCATAGGTTCTGGACAATGAGGAACTCATTTTGAAAAGCACTGAAAGAGATAATTCCTTGGGGCCTGTGGCAGAGACAGCAGCTCTGATTAGGGTTCTTCCATATTGTAGAGTATGGCAGGGATGCAGCTGCCAGCCATGGGCTCCTTTGCCCAGTTTCTTTTACATCTAGATGGAGCCATGCCCTCTGGGTGACAGGTATGATCACCACCACCAGGCCTGGCCCATAACCAACACTCTGAGACCCTCTACATTATTCTCCCTATCTGTCAGCTAGATGTTGATGCCAGAGTATTTTTAGAAGCCATGCATTGATGATGGCAGAAATTATCCTCAAGCTCTGAATGACAACACCAGGCACCTTCAGTTACTACTTATGACTTCTATTGCATGTGAAATTTTGAAGTGTATCTGTTACATCAGCTAGACTTATTTCATACTCTTTAACACTGCACAGTTGTATTTATTCACAGATCGTAGTAGAATTTAAGCAACTAATTATATTTTGAGGTACACTTTTCCTTACATGGTATAATTTACAGAGCAGAAACTGAAGAAAATTTAATAATTCATTATCTGGACACCATTCAAAATATTCACCTATTATGTACTAGAATGATTTTACAGAGCCATCTTCCTTTATTATCCTTTGACAGGCTATCTCAATACAAGTTTTTAATCTATGTAGTTAAAATTTTGTTTTGATGTTTCAGTTACCAACTGGTTTGCATTAGTATGCTGTTAAGGAAAAGGGCACCCTTGTTTCAACTAGGTTCTGGCAAAGTGTGAGGTTCAAGATCTTTCTGGAGGGGAGCAGGGGATGAGAATAAATCAGAGTATGTGCCAGGCCTTTCACTTCTTTTTTTTTTTTTTTCAGTCCTTTCACTTCTTAAGACCAAACATCATGCAAGTGTTCCTCATTGATCATTTATCCATCTCAAATTTGTATTTGTTTTTACCTGGTTTCTATTGCATATAAATACATAGGGGGAAGAAGATGAGGAGTGCCATGGAAGGAAGGAGAGCCTATACTGTTTAGGAAGGTCCCTTCTCTTTGTTTTGGTACTTATTCTCTAGAATGCCCTCCTTCAAGGCAGAGCATATGTGTGTAAAAGGCAATTCTGCTCGATTGTTCAAGGTAAGAGAGGTTGTTGGGGCTTCTGGAAGTAGTTATGGATATGCATGTACATTTCATATCATTCCCTGTGTCAGGTCTCAGTGCCAAACTGCTCCCCAGCTTGGCCTCCCCAGGTGACAGTCCAGCTGCCTGATTCTTGAAACCACTTGATTTTGGCAGGAGTGTGTGACTGCCCCTCAACCCATTCCCCTTCCAAGAAATAAAAATAACTCCACCATGTTTGGGCTGTCACTGGTTCACCAGACCCCAGGGAAGCTCCTGTCTGTGATGTTGCATTCATTTCTGAATGCTGGCATTGTACTTTGAAATTCCCAAACAAAATGCACAGAAAAACACTAGATGAATAACAATGAAACCAGCAGCATTTATTTTTGTGCGTGGCAGTCTCAGTTACAGTTTTTAAAAAGATCTTTTTGCCAAAATTAGTTTAGGTTTCAAGGCACTTTTCACCCTCAGTCAAATATAAAGGTCACTCAGTGAACAAAGGGGAGATTGTGTGTTTGTGGTGATCACAGATGAAGCTGGAAAGGCAGCCTCTTTCAAACAAAATGAGGTAGTTAAGTGGAAAATGAAGGCGGCGAATTCTATAGAGCAGCGCTGAACAACAAGGGATGCTGGCGTTTTTTTTTCTTGACATAAACACAATAACACATAGAGAAAAGCCTATCAGAGAGGAGAGTGACCCAGGTGCTGTATAAACAGATTT
Organism: Cebus imitator; assembly: GCF_001604975.1. Classification (NCBI taxonomy): domain Eukaryota; kingdom Metazoa; phylum Chordata; class Mammalia; order Primates; family Cebidae; genus Cebus; species Cebus imitator. Next base: position 1,146,028 of record NW_016107613.1, on the reverse strand, counting down.
TCAGACAGGCAGTTGGAGCCCCTTGGTATCTTTAGTTTCTCCCACTCCCTGCTACTTTATCCTTTGTCAAATTCAATACAGCCTTCAAGGGCACTGGAGGCAGAAGAAAGAGAAAAATGTCGGGGGAAGGGAAAAGGGGAGGGGGAGAAAACAGTCTCCTCTCGCAGCCTTTGTTAAAGAATAAAAGCACACAACGTGTAAAATCATTTACTCTCTACCCGACAGTGCCAACATGTTTGACACTGGTTTGCTGAGAGCTTATAGAGAAACTCTGTTGACATTTTATTCACATAAGAGTTTTGAATTATATATGGCTTTTTTGAGATACTCTGTTGGATATAATCTGAATAGTCAAGCTTGGGGGAAAAAACACATAACACCCAGTAACTCTTAAATGTTTATATAAATCTCAAAGTGAAAAGAAAGGATAAAATGGTAAGAACAAAAATATTTGGTTATTCTTAGACAGCAACCTAATACACCTGTGTCAAAAATAAAAATTACACTTTGAAAAGGACATGCAAATGCCCAACTTCTTCCCAGAGCTTCTCTCTTATCCTTTAGGTGAGGGAACTGGGAGACTTAAATATAATAACCAAACACAGCAGGATTCAAGAGCTTCCATCTTTCTGCAGGTGATATATTTTGATACTTTATTTTCTTTTGACAAATGCACATATGTTTTTAATTAAGTACATATATTCATTGCAGTGAAATTAGAAAGTACAAATAAAGAAAAAAACACAAACATGTCTAATCTTACTTTGCAGATAATCATAGTTAAATTTTTCTGTTTTAAATATTTTTCTATGTGCATACATATGCATAATACATGCATACACATACTATAAAATTAAAATATTCTGTTTATGTTGCTTTGCAATCTGTTCTATAAAATATGTTGTATACTCATTTTTATATCCTACAGCTAGGATATAAAAAATATTTCATAAGAAATATTCTATTGTTGGATGTTTACTTGGTTTCTAACTTTTTTGATGTTGTGAATAATGTTGCAACAAATTCCGTTATTTTCTTAGGAGAAGTCCTAGAAATGAATTGCTGGGTGAAAACTCATATCTAATGGCTGGTGACTTGCTTCATTTTATCTATATATTTATAACATTTAAAAATTTATATTTTATATTTAAAGTTATACCAGAGTATATCTCTGTTATTGTCCTCATTCTCTTCTTTTGAAATCTTAACATATAAACACACAAATACATGCATATATTTATTAACATATATGAGGTCAATAGACAAAAAGTAATAACTACATAACTGTATGTAGATACATACACAATAGATATATTTATATGTGTATGTATGTATAATCTGTGTATGTGTGTGTGTATACATTAATATATATACATATATATTTATAGACATATTCATTTTTATTCTAATATGTCTACTTTTATCTCTGTACCTATCTTTGTCTTTCTCTATTTCTAACTTTATTTCTAATAAAAGAAAAATAATGACCAAACTAAAAGAAAGATATACTTTGATAAACATTGAATTTCAAGAATATTTTGAAAAATTTAATGAATGCATAAGCGAAAGTAAATAGGTTACCAGATATCAAAACTACATTTTTTTTTGTCCAGCAAATTAATAAAAATGATTATTGTTAAGAATGTAAAGAAACAAGTATGTATACATATATAGGTGTGTGTGTGTGTATGTGTATATGTTTGTACATATATATGTATATCTTCTGGATATTTGATAATCTCCCTTATTGGTTTTAATCTCTAAAATATTATAATAACACTTCTTCCAAATTCTTTAATATCTTTTACTTATCATCTAATTAGGTAAGTCAATTCCTGTAATATTTAATCTTCTGCTTACCAGCTCTCCTAAAATATTAAATTCTGCATTTATGTTATTCATCTTGAAGCAATAATAATCAATATCCGATTTTCATTGCTTCATGAGTTCTTGCTTTTCTTCTATTAATAGAAAGTTTTTTTGGAATGTGTATGAGAATATGAATTAAACATTTTTCAAAATTGACTCCTGTATCTTACAGTATTGAGCTTATTAGAAAACGTTGACATTATTAAAATTGGTCTTTTTCTTTGGAACTGTTGAATCTTATCATATACCTAATAATTGTATTTTTTTCTTTGCTCATTCTGGCACAGTTCAGTACTTGATTTTCATTTTGCTTGCATCTATGATTGTATGGGTTGCACTTTGAGTGTTGCAAGTCCAGATGAAGTGAGATAGATGATGCTTAGCTATAGTTCAGTTATCCTTAGCTAGATCAGATTATATGAATAGAAGGAGAAGAGAGGGTGATTGGACTACAGACGGTGGCTGCCCTGACAAAGAGCTTCACCTCTGTGTTCAGTGATTAAATTTCTGTGATTGTTGTGGCTGTCTGAGGTGAGTTAGCTAGTTGAGTGCTCACAATTTTGTAACTGGAATGAAAGTACGTGTTAGGAGCCAGCATCAGCAGTGCCTCTACATTTTCTACCTCTGCTTTTTGGGAAAATTATAGCCAGGAGTAAGTATCAAGGATGGATCTTGACCTTGTGTTGTTTTGCGTATCTAACTCCTTCTAGATGTGCTCATATGATTTAGGTTTTTAAATATATACATAATTTTCTTTTTTTTTTAAATTAAAACAAAATTTTTTTTTGAGTTAGGGTCTTACTCTGTCACCCAAACTAGAGTGCAGTGGTGTGATCATGGCTCACTGCAGTCTTGACTTCCCTAGCTTAGGTAATCCTCCCACCTCAGCCTCCAGAGTAGCTGGGACCACAAACACACACCACCACACCCAGATGGTTTTTGTGTTTTTTGTAGAGACAAGGTTTCACCTATGTTGCCCAAGCTGGTCTGTAGCTCCTGGGCTCAAGCGATCTACCCACCTCAGCCACCCAAGGTGTTGAGATCACAGGTGTGAGCCACTGCAAGTAGCCAATACACACTTTTAATTTGAATAATGTTGTTTCCAAAAACTTTAAGACTAGTAGTAGGCAGTTCTTGCATACTCTTCACATAGCTTCCCCTAATGTTAACATTATACATAACCATAGTACATTCAACACAGCCAAAAAATTGACATTGGTATGATTCAGACTTTTGTTTGGATTTTATTATTTCTACTGATGCCCTTTTTCTTTCCCAGGATCCAATTTGTAATATCACATTTCATTTAGATACACAGTTGATCCTCAAACAATGGGGGAATTAGGGGCATTGACTATCTGCTGAGTAAAAAATGTGTGCAAAACTTTTGACTTTTCATAAACTTAACTATTAATAGCCCACTGTTGACTGGAAGCCTTACCAATAACATAAATAGTTGATAAACACATATTTTGTGTTATATTTGTTGTATCCTGTATTCTTACAATATAGTAAGCTAGAGAAAAGGAAATGTCATTAGGAAAATCATAAGGAAGAGAAAATATATTTACTATTCATTAAGCAGAAGTGGATTATTATCAAGGTCTATCTTCATTGTCTTCACCTTGAGGAGACAGAGGAAGGGGAGAAAGAGGAAGGGTTGGTTTTGCTATCTCAGGGGTAGCAGAGACTGAAGAAAATGTATGTATAAATGGACTCACACAGTTCAAAGTTATGTTACTCAAGGGTCAATTGTAATTGAGTTTGACTACCTAGAAAAGGCCACCAAACATTTTCTCTTTTCGTTACTTTATGAAAGTCACTTGAGCTTGATTTCCAAGCTTATGTCTTCTTTTGAAGTGAATTGTAGTTTGACTGTTTCTTCTCTTAGTCTCTTTTTATGTTTGTTTATTTTTATAGAAATTTTCTAAAGTTTCTTGGGAACGTATGGGCCTTTCTCTATTTTCCAAGGATAATACATATTATTTTCTGTCTCTATTCATCTTTTTAAAAAATGGTCTTTCTTTGGGTACATTAAACTCAGAGACTTACATAATTATCTTTAGCCAGAGGAACTAAATGTGTCTTTCAAATCCATTTTCATTTGTGACTACCAAATTAGCAATTTTGTAATATATGAAATGCATTATGTATGCTGGAATCTGGAATGGAATCACTAGATAACTTATTTCTTTTTATATTCAAATGATCTAAGCTCAAACAGAAAGTTATTTTAACAGAAGAGCCCATACTGCTGCAAAGCCCATTCCGAAGGAGGAATTCTGAGGCTTCAAATCTAAGTCCACCTTTATTTTCTGAAATCTTCCAAGGCCCTGTCTCTCAGGACACATAAAGAATTTTTAATATTTCATCAAAATTCATCTTTTCATTTATTATGTTGTAAAGTTCATGAATCCCTTTAAAATCTGGTGCAAGTGTCTTTCTCTAATATGTATGTGGCTAAGTCGTTGTAGTACATTTCTTATGGTTACTGTGAGTCATGGAGTTGAAGCAGATATATGTTTCACTTTGTGTTGCTTTTTATTATGTTTTCAGATGGGTGCCTAGTGTGGTCATTGATTTCCTCACACACTCTCAGAAGATAAAGTGTCCGTCTTTAAATTTGGTGTGCTTATTCTATCACATACATCTGAATAGAAACCTAGCAGAAACATGTGCAGGCACAGAACCTTTATTTCTTTGGGTTAGTCCCATTCTATGTGAGTTCACTTCCTATCATCATTCTACTGTACTGGTTAAGGGGTTGGATTTAGGATCAGCATTGTTCTCATTTTTCATTTCCTCATTCTCTCTGGAAATATGCACTCTGACTTGCTACAACCTTTTAGACAATTTCTCTTTATATTGAAGTCCATTAAAGTGTAAATACATTAGATTACCCAATATATTCTTGCCTTCAGGAAAGACTAATGTGGTTTCAAATGAGAATTAATGTATAAATGAATCCCAGGTTATATCCTGAACAGAGGTGGGCTGTCAGGAGATTATGAATTAATTTTTAATAAACCTTGCAAAGTGTCTCAGCACCGAGTCAATTGGTGTTCGTGTTCATGCAGCATCCAGCAAACACAGTAGCACAAGCAGTCCACAAAAATAAAATAAAAAACCCAAACACTCAACCTTACCCAAAGAAGCACAAAGGTTCCAAAACCACAAAGAATACCAGGAATATCCTAGAGGAAAAGATGAGCTTTGGGGAATTGCCAAAATCCTGCTCTCATTCTACTTTCAGATAGGTCAAGACTTGTATTGCATTTGCATCCTATTTTTTTTTTCTTTATCTAACAGGTGACATCTCTTACCCCTCTGCCACTGGATGTTCTGTTACTGAACATCCCCATTTTGCCTCTGGAAATCTTATTACAGGATCTTTTAACATTCTTCATTTTATTGTTTTAAAAGAAAAACTAGATTTACTAGACCTAGTATATTCCTGGACATAGTATTTATTTCCCTATGTTTTGGGATTATTACTTTCTTTTCCAGGATTTCTGGTCCTTTGAAAAAAAGAATCCTGCAGAGGTTAAAATCTGTATCTCAGAAACACACATACAAGTTTTCCTTTGTGTAAGATTTTAGTAAGTAGAATGGGCCATAAAGGGTAACAGCCAGAGACTACACAAGGGATTTCCTGAAATGGTTCCTCTTTGGAATTAAACAAGAGTTCACATCAGATCAATGATAGATGAATTGTTTGTGGATATTGAATGTTTGCAGAAAAATTTCTAACATGACTTCAGTTTTTTAGTGGATTTTGGGAAAGAAACCCTTATCTCAATTTAGCACTCATAAATATTTTGAAATATAAAATGGTAAATATAAAATATAACTTTGGTACATTAAAGATGACTGCAAATTCTTTGCTACATACACTTATATTAAGAAGTGGAATCAACTTCTCTTCCTCTTGAATCTGGGCTGAACTTTGCTTGATTAATAGGACATGATGGAAAGGCTATTCTGGGACTTCTAAGGCTGAGTTCCAGGCTCCAGAAACATAAGTGGAAAAGCCAGATTGGAAGGGGATCCTCCAGCCCCAGTTGCCCTAATGGAGGTCATATGAATTGGAGATCTTCTACCCATAAGAGCCACTCCTAAATTCCTTAGCCACAAAACTGTGACCAAAATAAAATGGTTGTTTTAAGCCACTTCTAGTTTGTGGTAGTTATCGACAGATAATAAATGGAAACTAACCAAATAAAATATATAAAGAAATGCATAGATATTTCATACACTGAACCAGTCAGAATAAGTTCAAAGTTTGTAGAAACTCATTTTTTAAATGCTATCGCCCACATCACTAAGGATCAAAGCACAAAATTTAGTTAAAACCCAGATTGGAAATCCTCGTCCTTCAGAGAAGATCACAGGTGCAGCTGCAATCTTGACCGGAAATTGTGTGCTGAGCCAGTATATCTATAGGCGAGGCTTACACTCACATTACATTTAGATGTTACCCAAAATTGCAGTAAAGAATTCCTAGTGAAGCCTGACATAATCTCAGATATATTGGTTGCATGTAATCAAACACCAAAATTGCAACCTGACTATTATTTAGCCTTTCTTAATCAAATCCATTGCCATTTATGTGCATGTAGTCATATAGGTAGCATACTATGCTGAAATTCCAAGCCTTAGATTCGAAGGGGCTGTATGCCTTCCTTTAAGAGTATATATTTACTAATAAAAATTTTTTACTTTGTTAATGAACATCAACAAAGAAATCCCTTAAAAGGGCATAAAAGAGGAATGGTTTAAATATTACACAATTCAAAACTCCAAATTTAATTGCATTATTTCTTCTATTGTTTTATACTTTTTGCTACAACATAGAGCAGAGCCAATTTTAAACAGTCACTGAAAACATATGTAACAATTAGTCTTCAATTTCCAATATGCAGTGCTGCTTTACTGCACTTTAAAGGAGCATAATCCTCCCTGTGACTTCTTGAAAGCATTTAACAGCTGCCTTGACTGGCTGGGAAAGAAACACCCACTTACTGGGCAAACAGGTCAAAAAAAGGAGATTGCTATTTTTTTGCTCTACTCTAAGCATGAAGAAAATATCAGGAAATAGCTAGATCTCAAACCACCTATTATGCTTTGACAATTTACTTTAGTTATGACTTTGAAAAATTTAGATTCCCAATTCCCCCCACCCAATTTAGATCTCTGCTAGCAGAAATTCCAGCCATCCTATAGCAGTCATCCATCTCAGCCCTCATGTTCTAGCAGTTGAAAGATTTATGTCAGTTGGAGATCCTGCTCTTCTTTTGACATTTGTCAGAAGGCTGTTTATTTCCTTCTGAGTAAGTAAGAAAAAACTCACTTATACAACAAGATAATTATGGATTAAATTATAGACATTTAAAAGTCGATATTGTTTGGGGGGAGAAATGTATGTTAGAATTGATAGGAGAACAAGGCATATTCTGAATGATAATCATGGCCATGCTTTTGGAAATCACTGTGTGTGTGTGTTTATGTGTGTGTGTGTGTGTGTGTGTGTGTGTGTGTGTGTGTGTGTGTGTGTGTATTTGTGTGCGGATGTGTGAATTTGTTTCAGTTATCTATTGCTGCATAACAATCCAGCCTTAAAACTTACTGGAGTAAAAAAGTAATTTTATTATGCTCACTAATTTGTAGATCAGAAATTTGGGCAGCTTACAAGAGAGATGGCTTGTCTCTGCTCCAAAATTGGGTGAGGATAGCTAGAGGTAGCTGAGATAGCTCAATGGGGGCCATATGAGCAGGCCTCAATTCTCTCTCTCATATCTGATGGGACTGGAATGTCCAAGATGGTACCCTCATCCATGTATCTGACACCCATGCTAGGATAGCTGGCATCACTCTATCTCCATATGCCTTCTCCATGTGGCTACTTGGACTTCCCTGCAGTATGAGAGCCATAGAATGGCTGGACCTTTGATGTAACCATTGGCTCTTCTGAGAGCAAAGCATTCAGAGAACCCACACAGAAGCTGCAAGATTTTTAATGACCTTGTCTTGGAAGTCTCAAAACATCATTTTTGCAGTATTCTATTGGTCAAGCAAGTAACCAAGGCCAGCCAGATTTAGGGGGGAGGGGGAGAATTTGATTGTGCCTCTATGAGAGAAGTAGCAAACAAGTTGTGGCCATTTTAAATCTGCCATGATGGGTACATTGAAGCGGCAGGTTCAGTTGCATTGGGAAAGCAAGCATCACAATGTGGGGTAACTGTAGAGGAGTGGGGATGACCTCTTTTGTCTCTCTTTGGCTCCTGGACCAGAGTTGGAGGCATGCCTCAGATACTGCAGCAAGAGAACATAGAAGTCATCAGACTCCATGGGATTCACAGGTATAATACCAACCTGATGAGGTAGCAACACAAAAACAGAATAAACTCGTGGACAGAGCTGGCTCTTCGAGTTCACCAGGCTTATTGACATAAGCCTAGGAAACTTTGGAAAAAGAAAGAAAAAAATTCACATTTTAGCAAGTTTGAATTCAGAGATTTAAAAAATATTTTAAAAAGACATCTGAGGGTATTTGGTAAACCAAGTTGGCAAAGGAAGGTAGATGGTTGTCATCATCTTCCAATGTCCTTGTGCCTGTGTCATTTGTTCACATATCTGATTACCAGCCAGGAACCTGTATTTTCCTGAATATTGGACTTCTAATAGCAATTTATATTGAGTCACCAAGTTTTCTTTTTTGCCAGATCTTTAGTAAAACATATAGAATTGGAAAAGCACATAGAAAAGAGCACATCTAACATTGCATCTATATATATTTATGTGTATATATGTATGTTTGTATATGTTGTGTGTTGTAGGAATACACAAATATTTAAGACATTAATGCCAATACCAGTATAGATACAGAATAAAAATTTCTGGAAGTTTTTACAAATTCTCACTTAAACTTTTTTTCAAAAGCAATATATTATTGTAAGAATTAAAATAATGTAGATTCCTGGTTAGGACCCCCCAGCTCCCAAATCCCTAAGTTTATTGTGAATACTTCCAGACATTATTTGTTTTACCCAATCACTTCTTCTATTATTGAAGGAGATATCTTAATTTGTAAGCAAATAAGCCATTGAAATAGCTCCCAAACACAGATTTCTGTATTTGGCTACACACAGTCATAAAATTTCATTTGTAGTCTTCTTTTCACAGGACAGAATCTTCATCCTCAATATTCTAACCCCAATTTAAATAATAAAATTAAATTATATGAATATTTAGAGAAATGTTATATTTGCAGAGTCCCTGATATTAGTAATTCTCTGAAATTTAGCTTTTACTTTGCCCTCTTTTTACATGGGTAGTATACAATTTTTTAATAGTTTTTGTCTTCCATCAGGTCCAGAGACACATTCCTTCCTAAGCTGGGTGGGTGAGAGGTTCTCAGTGGTAATCCTAAAGCAATCATAAGGAGAGTCAGAGTTCTACAAAGAAGTAAGGATACAGAATATTTTTGCTGCTTGATTTTGTAAATTTTATGAGTCAAGTTCAAATCTCTAAACTGTATACATGTATTTTTTCTAATGTGATGTTGTTCAATTTCACAGTAATTGACAACACCATTTCTTTGTGGTTAATCCCTTATGTTCAACCACCGTCTTCCACAAGGCATTAGGTCTCTATGGCAACCCACAAGCTCCCACTGTGAGAACTGTATCTCACCCAGTATGGCCAGAGGATCATTTCGTTCCACTTGGCTTCAGAAAATTTGCTCATACAATTTCCTTCACCCTTGGTCTATGAAGATCCTCTGCTCATGCCGAGCCTCTTACCCATGGACCCTTGCTGGGACTTAATATTTTTTTTTTCTAAAAAGAGATAAGGAAAAACCCCACTCAGTCTCAAAGCCATTTCAAAGTGTTTTTCTAACTCTATTTTTGTTTGCAGATTTACATTCTATGTTCTTCTATTACCTATACTAAGTCAAATTGATTGAATTTAGTTACTTTCTCATAGATCACTCTTCCAGGGGAGGGGGTTTTAGGATGCTTCTATCCTTTTCATTTTGCCAGGTTGTTAGTTTTCAGAAGTGACTACTGGACTCAACTATTTGTGTAGTTGGTAATAATTAAAATAGCAAGGTGTATAAATATAGTCCGAGGACAAATCACCTTACCCAATTCCTAAGTCCACATTTATCATGGTGATACCCCCAAGACTCCAGTTTCTGTAATGTTTACATAGTATTTCTGTACCTTTAACCACATTCAATTGCATATTAATTGTTCAGCAAATGTGGTGGATTATTTTAAGATTGCTTGCTACATAATATCTTAGTAGAACATTTTCTTGAATTAAAGCTATTGTCTCTGGAGCAAAATGTAAATTTTCCCTACTACCTATGTTGGGGTTAGCAGTTGCTTGCACAGTGCCAAATTCAACCTATTAACTCATACTCCTAGAATAGCCTTAGTATATAGAACTAACAAATTCTATAATGATTTGTCTATTGGCTTAAGGGATACCAGAAACAATTTTAGAGTTTGTAGGTTGCCTAAGAATACCCTAAAGATGCTGCAACCTTATGGGAGTGTGGGGATGTTTTTAAGGAGTTAATATGTATATGAGCTAAGAACTCCTAAAACATAATGGGAACTAAAGAGATATTAACTACTACTATTATTATTATTGTCCCAGCTATATCTGATTCTCTGATTGGTGCCAAAGGTGGTGGTTAATTTTTCTCATCCTTCCATGTAGCTGTTCATTTTTTATTTTTGGTATGCAAATACTGAAATATGTTTCTCAACAGTAGCCAAAACTCATCAAGTATACACAGACTTAGAATCAAATTTGTACTCCATCCCTTTGTCAGAACTGACTGTATGAGAATAGATTAAAATCCTGGAGAATAACATAATGGTATGGATAAATTGTTAATTATTAAACAATATTTCTATCTGGAAAGGTACACAGGAAAAAGAGAGAAAAAAATTAAATACCACTTTGTATTCAGTGAGCTTCTTAAGAACTCCCTCCTACTGAATTTCCTTATGCATTTGACAGCAAAACAGAGATTAAACAGTCACTGAATTAAAGACAAATAATAGAGTTGCCAAATGAAATTTAACGGCATATTTGTGAATGTGTTTAAATTAGGAAACCTTGATTCAGAAATATTTTGTGGGTATGCCATAAGAGGACTTTGAGGATGACAAGCTCAATATTTACTTCAAAAGTTTAGATAACTGAAATTGGACATCTGTTAACTCCTTAATAATGTGTCAGATATCATATATATACATATATACACACACACATATATAATGGAATACATATGATGTATATATAGTAGGTGTTACAAAAAATTACATGTACACAAATATAGGGTTGGTGCCCAATTTCCTTTCTTGAAGGCTTTAAAAAGTTTTCTGTTTATCAGGCAAAATCCCGGAAATGTTACATAATGAGTCCTGGACAAGCTCTCAGCTGTTTACAGCAGTAAGCACTGCTATAAATGACATCTCTAAAGCAATTCTGAATCCTGTGGCTCAAAGGGCAGAGAGCCCTGGAACATTTTCCAAACTTGAAGCCGGGTATTGCTTCACAAGGTACGCCTTCCTAATGAGAGTATTCAACCTAAGCTTTTATGAAAATTGTTCCAATTAATAGACTCATATGATGGATATGGGATTGTGGTTATGAATTTCCATTTCAGTTCACTTTGTGCAAGAGCAATCATCCTTAAAGGCTCATAATTTCTTTTAATTGGATATTTCATTACCAGGCAAGGGTACAGAGAGCAAAACTAATTTTCCTTGCCTTTTATTTAGCCCACTTTATTTTGGAGTAAGTGCTTGTGATATAGGCCTAAGAAGTAATCATTATTCCTGCTTCTGAAATTAATTTGCTGAACAATGGATTGCAAATTATTTTGCATTCTACGCCTCAGTTTCTCTTTTTGTAAAATGGACTGTTGACAGTTAAACTTCAGAAGTAAAAAATGGTACATTAAAATGAGCAAACTCTTCCCCATTTAGGTTCTAAATATATTGCTATTCTCATTAAGAAAACCCATGCACACTTTACTTCCTTTATTTCCCTTTCATGTTCAGGGCTGGCTGCCATTTTCTCAGAAAAGTTTACAATGGTAGAAAAAGTAGATGATTAGGATTAGATGATGTTCAAATTGGTACTGGTTCTATCATTTACTTGGCCACACAACCTTGGCACCATCATGGAACTGTTTTAAGACTTGATTTCCTCATTTGCTCTCATGCCCTGTTGTTTCTCACTACACTTTAGGGAGTTGCTATTTATTATTTGCTACACCACCAAAGAAGCATTCCATCCCTGACAATATGTCCTTCAGGAGAAATTAGACTAACTATGCCAGGTGTCATATCAGTGCTTACCTTGGTCATTCACTGCCAGGACCCAGGCCACTTCAGTCATCCATAATAATTCTGAACCTCATCCTTATGCTGTTCCTTACCTTCCTCTGTCTCTCCACTCTGTACTCCTAAATCTCTCCTCTACTCTCTTTGTGATTCGCAAGATCTCTCATCCTTTAATTCAGCCATTTTCTACTATGTATCCTTACTCTCCTGAATTAATTTTTCTCCTTGCTCAGATCAAATTCCACTATTAGAATTATTCTCTTGCAACTAATCATAGCTCTGTTGTATCCTTTTCCTTCTATTTCTTGGGAAAAACTCAAACCTTACATAAATATCACTCTCTATATATGTATTCTTCATGTCAGCACTTGTGCAAGTTAAACCTTGCTGGGGAAAAAAATCACATGGTTAAGGCTTCACTCTAATCATCTCAATTCTCAATTTGGGAATATCTATCTGCTAAAAGCTCCAAAACCTATTTTGTACTCTCACATTCAACTGGATACCTTGCCTCAAACTTGTTGGACAAAGTAGAAGTCATAAGAAGCAAACTTTAATATTTTCTGAACCAGAAACCCTATAAACCTTCATAAATTTACTTTTATCTTTTTCTTACCCTGTTATCTTATTTAAAGTCCATTCTTCTTCTTTTCTCTGTGGGATCATTCTAATGTTTTTTTTTTTNTTTTTTTTTTTTTTTTTTTAATTGCTAAATTCAACAGACATGTTTCTTTCCTCATTTTGCTCCATCTTTTCTAGAATTCACAGAAGTTAACCATATTCTCATGGGTTCATTCTCTTCTCTTGGCTTTGGTTACGACTCTTCCTTATGATTTTCTTTCCATTTCACTGACTGTTTTTTCCAGGCACCTTTGTTAGCTCATCTTTTCTCACTGTTCTCCATATGTGAGAGTGGTTTGGAATTCCATCCTTGTCCCTTTTCTTACAGTGATATTTTCTCACTAGGCGATTTTTCCCCTTTCTTGCATTTATTTGCCATATTTGTGTTGATAAATTCAAAATTATCAGCAGAAATTTTAGATTTACAGAGTCCGCTTTCTGCTTTTTATCTCAACTTGAATGTCTTAGAGATATCCTTTCGGCAACAGGAACATTAAACTCTAAACGTAAATCAGGAAAACTAAGCCCTTGTCTCTCACCTTCAACAGTGCTGTAACTTTGTAACTTCTCTTCTTAATAAATATCATTTTCTCTGTTGCGCAGATTAAAACCTAAGTATCAAGTATATGAATGTAAACCTTCAGTTAATACATGTCAATCTCTTGCTGAAGAATTTCCATTGGCTTCCATTGCACTGAGATTAAACCCAAACTGTTTAACATGGCCAATTAATGGATCGACACTATTTAGCTCTTCCATTGAATGTCACACCATTGTCTTCCCAGCTCCAGAAATGCTCCAGGAATGCTGATCTTGTTTACTTCCTTGATCATGCTAAATCCTTTCCTACCTCAAGACCCTGTCATGTTTTGTTGGCTTGGGATTTCTTCTATCACTTATTTTGTAATTCATTTTTACTTTTCCTTTAGATTTCAGCTTAAGCAAATCACCTCAGAAGGGTGTTTCTACCTGCGATATCTGAAATAAAATGTGCTTTTCATCCCAATTTCATTATTCTCTGTCTCAGAGGTTGTCTTATAGTGATTTATTGGCCCTTTAACCTATCTTGCGTGTCATTTCCCCTCTAGTATCTAAGATTCCTATGGCAAAAACATGTTTGTCTTGTTACTATTTCCTCCTTGGTGCCTGGCTCATTTCCTGGAGTATACTAGTCACTCTATAAATATTCACTAATGAATGAATTAAATAATAAATGAGAAAAGAAGCCTATACAAAGTGAATGTGAGGGTCAATTAAATTATATAGGTCAATCACTTTGGAAAATATTAAGGTGTTAAAGCAAGGGATTTTTATTCCATTTTTTTTCTTTAGTGTGTGATAAACCTAAGACTATTTTGATCCTCCTATCTTCCATGCCACCTTTCTGCCCTCATTCATAAATCTTTCTATCTCATGCAAGAAGCCTGCACAGACCAGGTGGGTTGAGAGAAAATTCTCACCTCCCTCACATATTTATGCTTAGCAACTGTCTTTCCCATATGTCCAATTATGTCTACATGATAAGAAAAGTAAAAATTAATGTGAAAAAACTAAAAACCTTAATTAACTCTAAAGGATGAATGTTGATTTTTTTCTTTGTGTATATATGTCGGTGCAAGTGTGCTGTACAAGAGTTTGCAACATGGAATTGGGTTAGTGTTGAGCTTGATGACCTTAAAGGCTACATTCACTGTGTGATCTTGATTCTTTTAGGATTATGTGGGTTGCAGGCTTAGACACAAGACAGGCTTAAATGTTCAATGATGGAAGGTTTTTCTTCCTTATTTAATAGGTTAACTTCAACCAGCATGTCATGCCTGTGGCATCCTTCAGTTTATGTGTTGGTTAAAATCATTTCATCATTTTCTCCTTTCATATGGAATAAATTGTTTTACCATTGGCATACCACACACAAGCTGCCTTGTAGGCTAGATCTTAACAATTCAGCTATTTCTTTTCTTTTTTCTTTTTTTAAAACCTCTGTCCCACCCTTTCCAAACTACTCTGGAGACTGCAAAATTATGGCTTACTGACTATAAAGCTCATGTTCTCTCATTCTCTACCACTTTGTTCATTTCATGGCTTTTTCCTGAAAGCTCTTAACCCTTTTGTATTTTTACTCTAGAAAGCATCCATCCATTTTTCAAAAATCAGCACAAATTTGACCTCCTCTATGAAGATTTATTTAACCTCTCTAGAAAAAGTTAGTCACCCCTCTCTTGAGTTGTCATGTCTTCAGGATATTCTTTAGAAATATCTATACCCAAGGGATAGAAGAGGGTGGGGCACTAGGGGAGGGATAACATTAGGAGAAATACCTAATGTTGGTGACAGGATGATGGATGTGGAAAAACCCCCATGGCACATGTATACCTATGTAACAAACCTGCACATTCTGCACATGTACCCCAGAACTTAAAGTATAATAATAATAAATATCTATATCCATAGTCATATTTGTCACTCACATCCTATTCTATGTGAATTATACTCTCTGGAGTATAGAATGCACAATCTTGTTAGAAAAATACGATGACTCTACATGTCAATTTATGTTTCTTAATATGTTACATATCTATCCTTACATCACAGCCTTTTATCTTAAATACAATTTTGGACTTTTCAGTATATACTTGATTACATTTTGGTTTGATTACACCCTCTGTGTATACTACTTTCCTTATTATTATAAGGAGTTCTACCATTTCCCTTGCCTCCATTTAAGTGTGGTGGAATTTTTAAAGCAATATACCTGACATATCTACCCATTTCTGTTTTTTTCTCCCAGTTGGTTATTAATTTGGGAGTAGAAGACAACTATTATTTACATGTCCTCTCAAATCTCAGGGCTAATCTATAAAGCTCAGTTTTGCTTTGAAACACAGACATTATTTTTATTTTCTTTCTTATAATTTCAACTCTTATTTTAAATTTAGTCAGAATAGTAGCCATTCCGACTGGTGTAAGATAATATCTCATTGTGGTTTTAATTTGCATTTTTCTGATTAGTCTTCATGACCTTTTTTTTCATGGTTGTTTCTCATGTTTGTTGGCTACTTGTATGCTTTATTTTGAGAAGTATCTTTTCATGTTTTTAGTTTATTTTTTAATGGGGCTTTATTTTGAGAAGTATCTCTTCATGTTTTTAGTTCATTTTTTAATGGGGCTATTTGTTTTTTGCTTGTTAATTTAGGTTCTTTATAGATCCTGGATATTAGTCTATTGTCAGATGCATAGTTTATAAATATTTTCTCTTATTCTGTAGGTTGTCTGTTCACTCTATTGATAGTTTCTTTTGCTGTGGAGAAGCTCTTTTACTTAATCAGGTCTAAATTGTCAATGTTTGTTTTTGTGGCAATTGCTTTTGGTGACTTAGTCATACATTGTTTTCCAAGGCCAATGTCCAGAATGATGTTGCCTAGGTTTTCTTCTAGGGCTTTTAAAATTCGAGGTCTTACATTTAAATCTTTAATTCATCTTGAATTAATTTTTGTATATGGTGAAAGATAGGAGTCCACTTTCATATTTCTGCATATGGCTAGCCCACTATCCCAGCATCACTTATTGAATAGGAATCCTTTTCCCCATTGCTTATTTTTGTTGACTTTGCCAAAGATTAGATGATTGTAGAACTTCAGTTTATTTCTGGGTTCTCTAGCCTGTTCCCTTGATCTGTATATCTTTTGTTGTATCAGTACCATTCTGTTTTTGTTCCTGTAGCTTTATGCTATAGTTTTAAGTAGGGTAATGTGATGCCTCTGGCTTTGTTCTTTTTGCTTAGGATTGTTTTGACAATTTGAGCTCATTTGTGGTTCCATAGGAATTTTAGACCAGTTTTTTCTAATTCTGCAAAAAGTGATGCTGGTAGTTTGATAGGAGTAGTGTTGAATCTGTAGATGGCTTTGGGCAGTATGGCCATTTAGTGATACTGATTCTTTCGGTCCATGAGCATGAAATATTTTGCCATTTGTTTATGTCATCTATGATTTCTTTCAGTTGTGTTTTGTAGCTCTTGTAGAGGTATTTTAACTCCATTGTTAGGTATATTTCTAGGTTTTTGTTGTTGTTGTTGTTGTTGTTTTGGTGTGACTATTGTAAATGGGATTACATTCTTGATTTGGCTTTTAGCTAGAATATTATTAGTGTATAGAAATGCTACTGATGTTTGCACATGGATTTTGTATCCTGAAACTTTCCTGGAATTGTTTATCACTTCCAGTAGCCTTCAAAGGAGTCTTTAGGGTTTTCTTTGTATAGAATTATATCATCAGTGAAGAGAGATTGACACAGACTACTTTAATGGTCAAAGGCTCATGAATAAAATTCAGGGAAGCCAGAGTTAAAATGTGGCAATTTTGCTAATGA
This sequence comes from Cebus imitator, assembly GCF_001604975.1. NCBI lineage: Eukaryota > Metazoa > Chordata > Mammalia > Primates > Cebidae > Cebus > Cebus imitator. The sequence continues at coordinate 1,128,803 of NW_016107613.1, read as the reverse complement.
AAATGTTTGATTTTTGCCTGTTATAAACTCTCAAATCATTTTAGTTTCAGGTTAGTCTGCAGTGGTCTAATTTTGTTGCTTTTTCTTACTGAAATGTCATCTATAATTTAAAGCAATAAGCAAAGATTTAAAATAGAATGAAGTAGATCTACATCTTGTGATCAAGATTTGAGGAGCATTTGAGGTTTATTAAAAATTATGTCACTTCTATTTAAAAGCCACAGGGTCCCTCTATAAATTCAGAAATCAGTACTTTCTTGTTTTTGCTCATTTGAAAATCCTATTTAATGATAATTGCTCTTCTGTTGGGTTTTGGTTATTAAAAAGCTAAAAAAGACAAATACTTTCCTTAAGAAATTTGTCTGCATTTAGCACTGCTGGTTGGCTAGAGGTTAATGTTCATGAAGCCAAAATCACAGGTTTGATGTGAATAGCCACCAGAACCTTTGCTCTGGTATATGGCCTCAATTACACTTTTAACCCGAGAAAGTTGACTTATGATTATGGATGAATTGCCTCAATAAACCCTTAGATGGGATCAGAATATAAGGACGAAAGATCCACTGCCACTAACATGAAAACAACTTATGGTTTATTTTATTTATCAAAAGATTAGGTGAGCTTCACCAACCCCATAGAATTAAATATAGTTTTTATGTTGACAGTGCTCTCTACTTTATATTTCCATCTCTTGACTCCAATTTCAACCCATATAGCTGTTTTTATCTTCATTGGATAACTTGTTAGCATTTTATGTTTATAATGACCAACAAACAAAAGAAATGAAACTACCAAATTAAATATGAAAAACCCTACTGTTTTCACTTCCTGCCAAACTTATTTTTTCCTCAAGGTTTCTCCATTTCAGTAAAGGACACCAGCATCTACCCAGTTGTGCAAGCTCTAAACCTGAGTCATTTTCATTTTCTCTCTACTCTCATCCCTCAATCTATATGATATGGTTTGATTCTGTGTCCCCACCCAAACTCATCTCAAATTGTAATCCCCATGTGTCAAGGGAGGGATCTAGTGAGAGGTGACTGGATGATGGGACTGTATTTCCCTTTTGCTGTTCTCATGATACCGAGTGAGTTCTCATGAGATCTCATTGTTTGATAAATGTCTGGTGCTTCCCCCTTTTCTCTTTCTCTCCTGCCACCACGTAAGACATGTCTTGCTTCTCCTTTGTCTTCCACTATGATTGTAAGCTTCCTGAGGCCTCCTTAGTCATGTGGAACTATGAGTCAATTAAACATCTTTTGCTTATTACCTAGCCTCAGGTAGTATCTTTAACATTACCCAGCCTCAGGTAGTATCTTTATAGTAGTGTGAAAATGGACTAATACAGATAGTTGATACTGGGATGTGGGGCACTGCTATAAAGACACCTAAGAATGTGGAAATGACTTTGAAACTGGGTAATAGGCAGAAGTTAAAACAGTTTGGAGGTGTTAGAAGAAGACAGGAAGATGTGGGAAAGTTTGGAGCTTCCTAGAGACTTGTTGAATAGTTTTGACCAAAATCCTGATAATGATATGGACAATGAAGTCCAGCCTGAGGTGGTCTCAGATGAAGATGAGGAACTTATTGGGAATTGGAACAAAGGTAACTCTTGCTATACTTTAGCAAAGAAACTGGCAGCATTTTGCCTTGCTCTAGAAACCTGTGGAACTTTGAACTTGAGAGAGATAATTTAGGGTATCTGGCTGAAGAAATTTGTAACCAGCAAAACATTCAAGAGATGACCTGGCTTCTCCTGAAAATGTTCAATTACATGCATTCACAAAGAGATGGTTTGAAATTGGAACTTATGTATACAGGAGAAGCAGAACATAAAGGTTTGGAAAATTTGCATCCTGACCATGTGGTAATACAAGAATGTTAATAGCCAAGACAATGTGGAAAATGTCTCCAGGGCATGTCATATCAGAGACCTTCATGGCAGCTCCTCCCATCACAGGCCTGGAGGCTTAGGAGAGACAAATGGTTTTGGGGGCCAGACCCTGGGCTCTGCTACTCCAGTCAGCCTTAAGACTTGATGCCCTGTGTTTCAGCTGCTCTAGCTCCAGTTGTGGCTAAAAGGGGTCAACTTGGAGCTTCAGCCATTGCTTCAGTGTGCAGGCCTCAAGACTTGCCAGCTTCCACTGGTGTTGGGCTTGCAGAGGCACAGAAGGCCAGAATTGAGGTTTGGGAACTGCTGCCTAGATTTTGGAGGATGTATAGAAATGCCTGGATATCTAGGCAGAAGTCTGCTGCAGGGGCAGAGCCCTCATGGAGAACCTCTATTAGGGCAATACAGAAGGGAAATGTGGGGTTGGAGCCCCCACAGAAAGCCACACTTGGGCACTGGCCTAATGGAGCTGTAAGAAGAAGGCCACCATCCTCCAGACCACAGAAAGGTAGATCCACTGACAGCTTGCACTGTGGGCCTGGAAAGGCTGCAGGCACTCAGTGCCAACCCATGAAAGCAGCTGTGGGGCTGTATCCTGCAGAGCCACAAGGGTGGAGCTTCTCAAGGCATTGGAAGGCTACCTCTTTGATCAACATGGCCTGAATGTGAGAGACATGGAGTCAAAGAGGATTTTGGAACTTTAAGATTTAATGACTGCCTGGCTGGGTTTCAGATATTCATGGGGTCTGTTTCCCCTTTGTTTTGGTCAATTTCTCCCATTCGGGACAGGAACTTTTACCCAATGCCTGTGCCCCCATTGTATCTTGGAAGTACCTAACATGTTTTTTATTGTACATGCTCACAGGCTGAAGGGATTTGCCTTGTCTCAGATGAGACTTTGGACATTGACTTTTCAGTTAACACTGAAATGAGTTAAGACTTTGGAGGACTGTTGGGAAGGCATGATTGGTTTTGAAATGTGAAAAGGACATGAGATTTGGGAGGGTCCAAGGGCAGAATGATATGGTGTGGCTCTGTGTCCCCACTTAAGTCTCATCTCAAGTTGCAATCCCCTTGTTTCAAGGGAGGAACTTGGTAGAAGGTGATTGGATCATGGGGTCAGATTCCCCCTTTCTGTTCTCATAATAGTTAGTGAGCTCTCACAAGATCTGGTTGCTTGGTTAGTGTCAAGAACTACCCACTTCTCTCTCTCTTTCTCTCCTGCTGCCATGTAAGATATACCTTGCTTCCCCTTCACTTTGGCCATGATTATAAGTTTTCTGAGGTCTTCTCAGCCATTCAGAAATGTGAATCAATTAAACCTATTAAACCTCTTTGTTTATAAATTACCCAGTCTCAGGTAGTATCTTTATAACAGTGTGAAAATAAAGAAATATACTGTCCCTCAGGTAGTTCTGTTTTCTATTCTCATAATTATACTTGGCCTGCCTCTGAATATCCATTACCTAGCTCAAGCCACCTAAATTATTGCTGTAGATCCCCAACTGGCCATCTGCTGTCACATTTGTCTTTATTCAATCTGTTTTATACAGAGCAGTCAAGGAATTAAGGACTAGTAATGCAAATTTGTAGTATAAAACTTTCTTCTTCTTTTTTTTTTTTTGAGATAGGGTCTTGCTCTGTCATGCAAGCTAGAGTGCAGCAATCATAGCTCACTGCAATATCAAACTCCTGGGCTCAAGTGATCCTCCCACTTTCAGCCTTCTGAGTTACTAGGATTACAGATGTTTACCACTACACATGGCTTAATTAAAAAATTTCTGTAGAGATATGGGTCTCACTATGTTTCCCAGGTTGATCTCGAACACCTGGCATCAAGATATCCTCCTGCCTCAGTCTCCCAAAGTGTTGATTTGAACCACCACACCCAGTGACTTTTCTTTGCACTTAGGATACAATCCAAAGTGTAATAATTGTTTGCAAAGCCCTAACTGTATAGATTTGTGACCTAAACTAAGCTTATTGCTCTCTCTCCCTTACTCAATGCTTTCTATACACACTGGCCATGTTTCTGTTTCTCACACCCATTAGCTCTTTTCCATCACAGGCCTTGTATCTGCTATTTCTTTTCAGTTAACTTCACTGTCCCAGGATTTGATTTCCCCATGCTAGGTTTCTCATCATTCAGGGTTAAGTTCAATATCACCTCCTAAGTGAGATAGTCCTTTGAAGGCCAGATTTATATTAGCTATATTTATTAGCTCTCTATTATATCACTCTGTTTTACAGTCACCATTAGAACCTATTCTTATCTGAGATTATTTTGTTTATTTATTTGTTTACTCATTTATTTTCTGACCTCTTCAATGGGAAGGTAAGCCCCATGAGAGCAGAGACTTTATCTGACTTATTAATATTCATATTTCTGCTGTATATTGATAATTGAGAGTAATAGTCAAAATCTAATGGACCTTTAATGAATATTTGATGAATAAATGAATATTGATTTGTTTCAGGAAAATCATAGATCATTAATGACAAATACCATTCCATGTTTGATAGTTTGGTACATTGCTTAATTAATAGTTCCCTTTACATCATGAACTATTAAGATTTTGAGGCTCCAGATTGAGTCCTTTGAATAAGGATGATGAGAAAAATTAATATTTTTTTGAGAAGGTAGATAGATGGTCCAAAATAAGATAAGCATAGCTCCTTATAACTTCCATAAGAAATGTCATCTGAAGTAAATATAATTGGAATAATAATAAGTAATAATAAATATTGTCATAAAATTGTAAAAGACTTATAGAAGATATAAGATCAGGAACAAAAGTAAGAAAAACTTAACAATAGATGCTAGGTTAAGTGAGACTGAAATAGAAAAAGAATTAACTATTTGAAGATTATGCATATTTCCCAGTTTTGAATGGTGGAGGAAAGAGTTTATAGTTATGCCTCTTTGCAGGGGGATATGAGCAGCAGACAACTGTCTCACTGCTTCTGAGAAACCAATGCCTTTTGTGATGTTTACTTTCTCTAACTTCTTTTGGAATATTTAACTAAAACATGTGCTTTCTTATTCTAATCATCTGTTCTGTGGTTTGTAACTCAAAGAGCACCCTAAATGCAAAAACTACACCTTATGCTTGCCCTTTGCATCCATTTATCAACACTTTCAATGGTAAGCACGTAATAGGTGCCATCTTTCTCATGAGGAACCATACAAATATTCTTTGGTGGTGAAAGCACAGGCATGGTATCATAACATCTGTATTCTACTACTCCTGATTCTATACCACTCAGCATTGTAATCTCTCCAACTTTTTCTTTTTGCACCAGCTTTTACACACAAGTTTGTACTATTTAGTAGCTACAGAATCTTCTTTTTTTCTTCCCTTCGATGAAATTGTAAGCATAAACTTGAATCTAAAACAGAAACTGGCTTAGCTTGGCTGTAGAACCTCCTAATATGCTAAGTAAAACTCTACAGTGGCAGGTCTTCAAATTTTTCCAAAGTCTTACAGTAAGAATTCTATATTTAGCAGGATTTTAAGTGGAACTTTTCCTATTTGAAGATTGCAGTAAAGGCATTGTTCAGTAAAGGACTAACCTTGCCCAACAAAAGATTTGGCCATTGCCTTCATCTCCTTGAAGTTAAACTCTAAGCCCTTGGGATATCCTGCCTGGTAACAGTGTCTTGATTTACAGGGCCATTTGTCATGACAGGTAGTTTATGCTACCAATGTGATTTATGCTGGGAATGAGGATACTAGCTTTACCTCTGGAAGGGCTGGAGACTCAGGTTAGCTGTGCCTGCTTGACCAATCCCCAACAAAATCTTCAGACATCAAGGCTGTGGTAAACTTCCTTGATTGGCAGTACACTGTGCATATTGCCACACATCATTGCTGGGAAAAGTAAGCACTGTCAGCACAGCTCAATAGAAGAGAACAACTAAAAGCTTGTGCCTGGAACTCTCCTGGACCCTGCTCTCTAGGCCTTTTCCTGTTTCTGATATTATTCTGTATCTTTTTGCTGTAATAAACCATAACCATGAGTACAACAACTTCTTTGAGTTCTGTGAGTCCTGCTAGTGAATTACTGAGCCTGAGGGTAGTCTTGGGGACCTCAGGTACTGTAGGCACAAAACATCAAACAAAAGGCACTAATGATGCCCTACTAAGCTGCCAGGTACTTCATTTGTAGGACTTACTAAGAGGTGAGGAGTATGGCCAGTACCATTAACCACCACTCTGCAATCCCTTCTAGTCCACATAAGGAGAAGACTGAGAATTGGGTGGTGTGAGGGTGTGTAGAAGTGGGGAGGCATTGGCAATACGTGGACTACAGTCCTGCAGTAAAAGACCTCTCTATTCTCTAAAGCAAGTTTAGGGGTTTCCAAGAGAATTATGCATGAATGTTTAGGGTACTGCCAGATGCAGAGATTGACAATGACCCCTAACCAATTGCTTCTGTATAGTTGATCTACAGCCTACTCAGTGCTACCTTAGCCACAGTTGGCAGGTGACAGGGGTGGGAAGACTCATGATAGAGCCTGACATGAGCCTCCTTAAAGTTTGGTGGTAAACATGAGCATAGAGATGGATGCTAATACCTACTTCTGACCCAATGGCTCTGAAGGAAAAACCTGTGCTGAGTAGCTTGTAGGAAAAGGTTTAACAAGCTGGTGGAATACTATGCCCAGTCCCTATGGCTCTCAGAGGATGGAGCAGAGGACTCCAGTAGTTCTAGTGAGTCCATGTGAAGGAGCGAGGAGGTTACAGAAGGCCCCTGAGACATAGGACACTCTGGATGGATGCTCAGGAATACAGTGGTATCCTCAAACCCTGAGATTTATGGGTACATGCTTTTGGTAGGGCTCACAGAAGTTGTAGTGTCTTTTCTCTGAAGACATCCTCAAAGAAAGAGGAAGCTGGAGTGATACTGAACATTACCCTAAGAAAAAAATTCACATCCATATGGGCCACCAGCAGGAGATGGAAATCGATTTAAGCAGAGGAAGGCCAGCACCATTCTGTAGCATCATATGGCCAGTTATTCAAGCCCACCCTGTTTCTCTTATTTTCTCTCACTGCCCCTTTCTAACAAGGGTGGGACATGCTTTGCATGAGGGAGTAGAAGTTCAGCATGAGCGATTGTGTCCTCTTTCCCAGCTCATATGCCTACTCTGCACTGGGGGTTAAGAAAGGCCTTAGAATAAAGAGGGGACTAAAGTTTTCGGCTGAACCAAACAAGTTCGGTAACTACATACAATTGGAAGTATATGAAATCCAAGCTTTCTTTTGAAAAATAGAGAGATAAGCCAGCATAAAATTAATGAAAATTGTGACAAAATTTAAACTTCTAAATATATCTAGAATATTTGGCCTCTGTTTTTCCTTCTGTCACTTCCCTTCTCTCTCCTTGCCTTTCTTCCTATTTTTCTCTTTTATTATTTATGCTATCTGTTTGTCTATCCATCTACCCTTTATATATCAATCATCTATCTGTTTCCCAGATCCCTGCTTCTAAAGGTGAGATGTGGCAAAACACATCATACAAGAATTTACATTTCTGCTAGTAATTAAATGAATCAACTTTATTTTTTATTATTTTTGTAGATATTAGATCAGTGCAAAAGTATGGCTTTGCCATTGAAAGAAATAATTTTTTCTTTTTAAGAAAGTTTTTCTTATTTCCATAGGCTTTGGGAAACAGGTAGTATTTGGTTACATGAGTAAGCTCTTCTTTTTTTTTTTGAGATGAAGTTTCACTCTTGTTGTCCAGTCTGGAGTGCAATGGCATGATCTCAGCTCACCACAGTGTCTGCTTCCTGGGTTCAAGCAATTCTCCTGCCTCAGCCTCCCAAGTAGCTGGGATTACAGGAATGCACCACCACGCCCGGCTAATTTTTTGTATTTTTAGTAGAGATGAGGTTTCTCCATGTTGGTCAGGCTGGTCTTGAACTCCTGGCCTCAGGTTACCCACCTGCCTTGGCCTCCCAAAGTGCTGGGATTAAAAGCATGAACCCACATGCCTGGCCATGAGTAAGTTCTTTAGTGGTGATTTGTGAGATTTTAGTGCATCTGAGCAATATGCACTGAACGCAATTTGTAGTATTTTATCCCTCACCCCCTTCTCTCCCTTCCTACCAAAGTCCTCAAAGTCCATTGTGTCATTATTATGCCTTTGCATCCTCATAGCTTAGCTCCCGCTTATGAATGGGAACACATGATGTTTGGATTTCATTCCTGAGTTACTTCACTTTGAATAATAGTCTCCAGTCCCATCCAGGTTGCTGCAAATGCCATAGGATTTCATGACCAAGAATACAAAAGCAAAGGAAATAAAAACAAAGGTAAATAGGTGGACCTTAATTAAATGATAGAGATTTTGCATGACAAAAGGTCAGTCAGCATAGCAAACAGACAATCTTCACAATCTATACATCTGATAAAGGACTAATTTCCAGAATCTACAATGAACTCAAACAAATTAGCAAGAAAAAAAAAATCCCATAAAAAAGTGGGCTAAGGACATGAATACACAAAAGTAGTATTTCTTGCTGGACAAAAGTGCAAGTGACCATACACTATTCTCATTATATTACTTTGTATAAGGCATACTTAATGTTCTAGGGCACAGATGATTCTTTGGCTGTCTTAGTCTCAAATATCCTGTTATTAAGGTTGCAGTATAGATCTGACATCAGGATGGATGTTTTCAATGTTTCTTTAATAATGATATTCAGTGTGAACATTTTTCAAGTGTGAACTCTCAATGAGATAGCCCAGACAGGTGGGCTATCAACTTCATGAAAGATTATACACACCTGAGGATGTACTCTTCCATATACCTTAAAATAGTATACTTCATGTCCTCAACTTTTAAACAAGTTTCACTCATTAATAAATCACATTGCATTGAAATTCCATTTCTTCATCCCTTAAATGACATTTGTCAAATATAAACTATTGAGCATTTTAGGGTCTCATTTTTCTACTTATTTAATAAACAAATGTTAGGGTTAAGTCAGATTATTTATCAGAACTTTCAAATTCTAAACTCTGTCATTTTTCAAAATGAGTAGGTATGGGGGCAGCAGGAGTGTTTAGATTCTGGACCAGCCCCGTTAAGAGCCTGTAATATCAACAAGACACCAGCTTAGCTGCAGCAGATTCCAAAAGATTCCCGGGCTGGGTGGTTTTCTTGTAAGTTTTGGTCACCAGTTCTCAAACAAGAAATCACAGAAAAACTATCTCATCATCTTCACAGTTGGAGAGAATTATTGTACTACCTAAATTAGGCCAAGGACTGAGCCACAGTGGGGACTGAACTGCCTCTTTAAAAGCTGCAGTCTCTCCAAGTCAGGGTAAAGGGCATCATCAGAAGAAACCCACATCAAGGCTAATGAGGACTTTACTGAAAGCAGCCATGGAAATACTTTAGAAAAACTACCTTCCTGCGGGTGCCTGGATTTAAACTCTGTCATTCTCGAACAAAATACTTTACTTGTGTCTCCTACCTACCACCAACCCACTAACTTAATTCAGAGGAAAGGAGAATTGATGCTGGCTGTGCTGTCCCACCCTTCTCTCCCCTTTCACCTTCAGGACAGCATGGCAGGACTTAACTGCAGACCAATGTTTTTATTAGAAGAAACGAGCTGCCTGTCGATGATTTTTTAAAACTCCGTTTGTGCTCTGAAGAGCTTCTTGCTGACCACTGCCTCCATATCAGTGATTCTGCCCTAGACCATAAGATCCATGAGGGTAAGAATCAAGTACTTGTTTTGTTTTTGTTATGGTACGGACTCAGTGACTAGCACAGGCTGTGATACTTCACTGAAACCTGATTCATGGTGTTTTGGGTGAAATAATGCTCTTCTATATGAATTGTCAGGAAACACTTTGCTAATCTAGGTTTTCCATGTACTGTTCTTGACAGGGGGACTATACTCTAGGCCAGGGTATAATAAGAATTTTCTGTAAAAAGCTGAATGATAAATATTTTCAGCTCTGTGTGTCACACAGTTTCTGTTGCAGCTACTCAATGCTGCCATTTTAGCATGAAAGAAGCCATAAGACAATATATAAATGAAGGAATGTCACTGTGTTCTAGTAAAACTTTATTTACAGAAACAGGTGGTAGGCTAGTTTTAGCCCGTGGGCTAATGGTTACAGTTCCCTGTTTTAAGAATAATAAAGGGGATGAAAATGAGTTGGTTGAAATATGCAAGATGCATATAGGTGTACTCTCATTTAATTATCATTCTGAGGAAGTATTCAGGTCCCATTTAAGGCTTCCCTTAAGCCAGACATACAAGACTTTCATATAATAATCAAGAAGACAATAAATCAATTCAGTCAGCCATAAACTGATAACTTACAAGTACTCAGTTCCCACGTTTTGTCACACTTTGGCAAAAAGTTGTTAGACTCTATATTAATAAAGTGCTGAGAAACAAGTAATGTCTAATGAAAAATTTCATTTCCATTATGGAAAAAAATATTTAAAATAAACTGATAAGAAACCAAATTCTCAAGAGTCTGTTAAACATGTTTTATAACTGTGGAGTTCAGTTCATAAAATCCCTTTTTAAAAATCAATTATTTTCCTGCCAAAAGAGGTATAAAAAACTCCAAATGAGTCAAATATTACAATATTTCTGAATCTGAAATAAAAATATGTTCAAATAGTGAAATTTCAAGCTCATCTGGATCTTGCAGATTCACCTTAATATCCCAGCAGTTTTTAACTTCCATTCAGAATGTTGTAATATTACAGAATGATAAGGTATGTGAGAAGGAGGAGAGAGAAATAAGATTTTCAAAGAGAAACTCCAGGAGTTCTGTCTCAGAGGGTACTTGTTCACTTTTTTATTTTTTAATAAGATTTACATTTTAGAGCAGTTGTTTACAACATAACTAAGCAGAAGATATAGAGATTTCCCTTCCCATATTTCTCCTGCCCTGCAACATGCACAGCCTCCCCCACTGTCAACATCCCCTACCAGAGTGGTACATTTATTACAGCTGATGAACCTACATTGACACATTGTTATCACCTAGAGTCCACAGTTTACATTAGGATCCACTCTTGGTGTTGTACATTCTGTGAGTTTGGACAAATGTATAATGACATCTGCACCTTTATAGTATCATACAAAGTAGTTTCACTGACCTAAAAACCCTGTGTGCTCACTTTTCACTTCTTCCTTGTTGTCGTTAGCAGAGGGAAAGGGAATTATCAAGAATACGCTCTTACCTATCTTTACTGCTCCAGGTCACCAGATGGAGTTAGCAGCAGTCTCTACTTACTTTGTAAGAAAAGCATTATGTCTATAAAATAAGAAATGGAGATATTTTATTTGAAATAATTTTCATTTGCTTGGCTGTTACTGACTACTTTCTATAAAGCTTCTTTATTGAGTACTCAGAATATGGTAAAAAGTAATTACTGAATAGCTGCAATGTGCATAAAATCATGACATCATTGGTTCCTCCCTTTGCAAACTACAACCTGGAAATGTTAACATAATAGTTATTATTTTGAGGGCAGCATATATTCTTGTAAGAGTCAGAATAGTAGCTAAACGTTTATCTGCAGAAGATAAATATATATTGTGTATTAGGAAAGATTCTTAGTTGTAAGCTATAAACACCAACTCCAGGTAATAAGAACAAATACATTTATTGGAAGGATATTGGCAGGTTTACAGAGGCCCTGGGTACTTGAAAAAGGAGGCATGAACCTAGGGGAATCTGGAGAACCAGGAAAGGTGGTGGAGGCATAGCAACGGCCTTGGGGCTGAGCACTCTTCCCAGGATGCAAGTATTATCACCATTGTTTCATTGCTTCTGCTATACCCACACAATGAATAACTTCCAATCCTCTCTATGTGTGCATCACTGAATCAAGATTTAAGCACCAGGAGTAAGCATCCAATAGGCTAACATTAGGCCATTTGCCTTTGCTCAGATACTGCTAGGAGGAGCAGAGAAGCCAAAATTTTGAATTATGCAACTATGGAGACTGCATATAATGGGAGGCTGGGTGATTCCTCTGAATAATCAAAGTACTGGTAGGAAGGGGGAAGATGAAGAGTAACCAAATAATGGCAAATGTCCTCTGTATTCACATACTGAAAATACCCGTAGAATTTTGGAAATTATTTCAGTTTATTGACCAAAAACTGCCTCTATGGATCCTTTAGATCCATTTTCTCCTGCTTTAACATCCAACTTCAGTTCAGCAAATTCATCGAAGAATGTTGAAGAGAGAATCACTGAGACTCAAAGTTAAGTCAGAAATAATTTTTTGTTTCTAAGAAATTTTGGTCTGGTAGGGACAAGAGGAAATTGATGCAAGTTATAATAATACAGTGGTTAGTAATTGCTAAATGCAAGGATAAATTATAATAGGATTACCTAAGAGATAGATAGCTATTTCAGCTGGGTGGGTCAATGTAGATTTCATAGATGAGGCACTTTTAGATGAATCTCAGAGAAGAGAAAGCTAATATTTTGACATGTGGAAATGGAACCCAAGAGCATTCCAGCCATGAGCTAAGATAAAAATTTGAGAAAAAGGTACAATACCATTGCAATGCATCATATGATCAGCTAGCTGTTTAAAAATGTGCAATATGAGGAGCTGTGGTCATCAGAACCATGAGAATTAGGTGGAAGCTGACCACAGGGACTCTGGCAGTGGATGAAGCACAACCTTTTTACTGTATGTGGTCAAAAGCAGCACAAGGTCAATATCAGTGTGTGAGCAGAGTAGGGACCTGATTATCAGTACACTGAAGACAGTTTGCTGTAGAATAGTGTACAGGATGGAATGAAATTTGAGAATTTGAAGGCAAGAAGTCTTTCAAAGAAGACATTGCAAAAATCTAATCTGATAACGTCTGATAAGGAACCAAAGGCAATGTGACCAGGATGGAGAACATAGATGTGCAAGCCATTATCAAGAAAGTTGGTTTCACTGAGTTATAGAGAAGGTAGTATATTCTAGGTGAAATGCAGATTTAGAATCACTGTGAATGTCTGCTTTAAGGTGCTAAGGAACTTGAGTTACTGAGGCAAGTCTTCTAAGATCAGTTTTAGAGTTGTTGAGTTTGATATGCTATGAACATCTAAACATATTGATGTCTAATAGGTAGTTAAAAATGTAGATGAGGAGGTAAAAAAAGTGACTGTGACTACTTATATGGTTAAAGGAGTCATATAGGTAATATAAATGATGCGAGATGAAAACACATAGACACATAAAATTGAGATAATTTTTCTTAAATTCAAAAATAAAGATTGCAAATAGAACATTATACTCATTTTATTATTTTTCATAATTTTTATTTTGTTGACTAGGAATCACCCCTTACAGTGTTTTTCATGGAACAAAAATATGACTGTAAGTCTTGCATTTTGAATTTCAATGTACAAAAAAGCATTCAACTGTGATATTTTTAAATGGGGTAGTGTTCACTTTTGTTCATTTTCATAATTTGAAAACAACTAAAATAGGGAATTCTGAATATGGGTAGTATTTTGGCATGGTTGCTTTTGCATTTAGCTTAATTCATCTGAGACACTTGTACAATTCTGATTTTTTAATATCATCATATTTGGTTTTCTGTTTTGTTGTACTCCAGTATCTCTCATTTGCTTCTTCATTCACAGAGGAAAGCTAATTGCAAAATATTAGGTAATTTTTATAAAATGTAAAGTCAGGTAATGTATTTTGAAAGTCAGTTCTTCACAACTTAGAGAATGTAGTTGAGGCTATACTTTCAATTTCTGAAAACCAATTTTAGGGCAGAAAGCTGGGCTAGTTATAATTATTATACCTCAGGTAGATCTTCCCAAAGCCACAGTTTTTCTGCAAATAAGTGAATAGAGTCATACATTTTGGGGAAAGCATATTTGAACACCTATTCCAAGAAATATTTAGGATTTAGACTGGCTGTAATATCAACCAAGAAGATCCAGTACGATCCAGTTTTAACTGGTGAACGGAGGCGGGAAGTTTTCCTTGGATAACACAAGCAAGTTTCTTTGAATAGTTAAAAGCATCTCTTTAGCCTCATGTCAACACTAAGCCAGCTGCTTTCAACTAGTGCAGCCTCTAATTCATCAAGCCAATCACTGTATTGCCTGTGATTCAGACAGTCCATATGGTAATGGCTACCTTGACAATGAGTTTTGTTTTTAACTTTTAGCACACAAGATCTCCCTGGTGAGTGATGCATTGGTCAGGCTTATGTTCTATAATCTTGGAACATGTTGTTACCTTGAATTAAACTTGTATATCACTGACCATTACAGAATCACTGTCTGTAGTCCTGACTACTAATTTTGAGTAGTCCAACATGGACATTTTCCTAATACACAAAAGCAAGTCATTTCCTGATGTTATTTCTATCATGGGCATCCTGCCCAAAAGTCCTTCGGTCACATCAAAATTCTCTTGACATCATGAATAAATATAGCTAATTGGGTGTTATTATTTATATCTGTGCTTTCATCAGCTGCCATAGAATACGCCACAAAAGATTTAACTTTTTCACGCATTGTGTCCTGTAAGTTCTTAGCCAAGTCTACAATACATTGAACTACAGCATTTCTGGCTAGACATATTTTTGCAATTGATTATTTCTGCTTGATGCACATAATTTCTAATGCATTCTGTAGACACTTTATAAAAATAAGCTTACCACCTGCAAAAGGCTTTGAAGTCCCAGGAAATATTCACTTAATACATAATGGCATTGCACAATAGCATTGCTTATTTTGTCCACTTTAAAATGTTTAGAAATTTCATTCCTTTAAAGTTGATTTATTTTTAATCACTTAGCTTTTCTGTATATTGATAATAGTTCTTATCTTGGGTCATCTCACAATGGTGCATTAGTCATATTCTTCTGATACCTTCTTTGCATAATGAACATATTATATTCACATTTTTTAAAAACACATATTCCCCTTGGTTTGTCCCTCTTTACCCCATTTTAGATAGTGATATGGGTATCAAGAAAAACTGTTTAAGAAACCAGCAGAACTAGTGGCATAATGATGAATAGCCACTTCATTGTGGCTTCAGCTCTGGCTTGATGGGGATTAATGGGGACGGTGGTAAACTCACATAAAGGGGATTCCAAGTATATGTAATTTATCTAGTCATCATATAGTTATTGATTTCTTTGTTTACTTGCAATTTGATCAGAGAATGTGGTCTGGATGATACCAATCCTTTAAAATTTAATGAAACTTGTTACATGTATGGTATAATATTAAGAAAAATTTTATAAGTATTCCATATGTGTTTCACAACCATTTGTATTCTATAGGCCTGGAGTGCAGTATTTCATGTAACTTCATAGATCAAGCTTGCCAATGTTGTACAAATTTCCATGTACTTACTGACTCCTGTTTGCTTGACCTATTGGTCTCACAGTGATAGGTTAAAATTTGTTTCAGTGTAAACTTGTCTGTTTCTACCTGGGGCTATGCAGTTTTTGCTTTATATCTTATGTTTTTATGCTATGCTATTAGGTGCATATATATATTTAAAACTGATGAATCAATCATTCTATTATAACCCTCCTTATGTCTTATAATGCTTTTTATCTAATGCTTTCTTTGTCATTAACATACCTATGCTTGTTTGTTTTGGTTAGTATTTGCCAGATAATATCTTTGACTTTTAATGTTTGTGACCTTATACATGTTTTTATGAGATGTATCTCTTTTATGTTTCATAAGGTTAAATACATATAAAACCTGGTGTTGCTGCTTCTACCAGGGATTCATGTTGCTGTTTTATAATGATGAATTTGAAATTGTTTCTTCTCTCTCTCATTCTCTCTCTACTTTTTATTTTGAAGTAATTTGAAAGAGATGGAAAAGTTGTACAACAGTACAACACCTGCATAGCCTCTACTCAGGTTCCACTGCTGTTAACATTTGACCACATTTCCTTTACATTCTCTTTCTGTGTCTCTATCAGTCTGTCTATCTAGCTTTTTCTACATATTCGTACCATTTGAAAAGGTTTTTGATGTGATGTCCCATTATCTTTAAATTGTTCAGTGTATATTTTTCTTAAAAATATTTTCCTATATTAGCATAGTAAAACCATAAAAATCCAAAAATTAATATTGGTAGAATACAACCACCTTACCCTAAAACTCCATTCACATTTTTTTCTACTCTCCTAATGATGTCATTTATTGAACAAAGCAAACAAAATTCAGTCAATCAAAACCTCTTCTTTTATCTCTTTCCCTTCTAATACAACATTTAATCTGGGATCATGCATAGGAATTAGTTGTAAATCTCCTTAGTCTCCTTCAGTCTAGAACAATTTATCAATGGATCCTTGTCTTTCATGACTTAATATTTTTGAAGTGCAGAGGACAATTAATTTTATTAAATATTTGTTAAATATTTCCTCATGATTCAATTCAGGTAATTCAATTTTGGCAGAAATATCACAGACTTGAGACTCTATTCAATATGATGTTATTTGTCTCATTAATGTTAATGTTAAGTTTTATAAGTTTAAAAATGGTGTTTTCCAGATTCTTCACTGTAAAGTCAATTAAAATTATTTCTTATAAGTTAATAATTGTTATTATTTCTTATGATTTCAGATTATGAAAATAAACCCTTATCCAACTTTTACACCTTGATTTTAATATCCATTAATTCTTATTTTTACTTTAATATTTAATTGAAAAATTGTGGGGTAAAATAAAAGTTGAACAGTTAGTATACAAATGAACTTCTAATTTTTCTCTTTAAAAAATGGATGAGCAAAGAGTCTGCTAATCTCTAGGATGTGGCTTCAGTCTGTGGACCATCTGCTTTCGGAGTCATTTTAGGTTGAGTATTTCTTAACTATGCCTTACCTTGGAGTTACTGAATCAAAATTCCTGGAGATTGGGGAATAGGAACCTTCCTTTTTTAACAGATTGCCAGGTAATTCCTAAATATAGAGAACTGCTCTAATAAGAGTCAAGTGACCTTTGATTTAAGGATGCCTAACACCTGCAAATTGTGGACAAAGGATACAGAAGTTGCATTTAATGTAATGAGTTATAAATATTACATCAGACACACCATTGAGACAGGATGGATTTTTCCAGCTTAGAATGTTCACATTCTGCCCCAAAATAGATGAATGTACGGCAAACCATTTAAGCAGAAGGCTGTTCTGCTCTACATAATGCAACAAGTGAAGTGGAAAGAAAAATAACTTTCCCTGTAGTCCTAAGGTCTCCACCCACAGTCTAAATTTTTTATTTTTCATAGTGAATATTAAAGCAGATAGCATTTCAGTCCTTTCTGCTTTATTCTAAGCCTCCCCTCTTCAGCCCCTTATTTCCTCTGCTTTCCAGTAGCAAACACTATTATCCATTCAGTTGCTAGATTCTTTGTCTCTTGAAAGCTTCTGCTGCTGTGAATCATGAAAGAAAATTCTGTCTTTGTGTATATCACCTTTTTAGTGTTTTACCTTGGAAAATTTATCTGAACCATGGTCCCAGACCTGTTACTTCTGGCTTCTTTTATCATAGTCGCTGGTATCAATTGGCATCCCATGAACTTTTCACAATTATAGTCCTATTTCACATCTCCCCCAAGTACCATAACTTTGCCCAAGTGAATTTATTAAGTGCTCTTTAATCAGTGGCTCAAGCTTAAATCTCATGAGTAGAATGCAGTCTGGGCTCTTCAGGTAATATTAATGCTTTTCCCCAACCAGACTTTCCTGTAATTCAACATAGGGTATTTCATTGCAGGAAATTGCCTACCAAACATGAATACTCCTGGCTTTAGGTAAAGTAACATTTTTTTGAGGTCCTACTTATTTAATATGACAGACACATAGAATTATGTTTTCATTTAAAGACTATTCTTTGCAATTCTGAATAGAAATATTGTCATCTTAAATCAAAACATATGAAAGATGGTAGTGTGAAAATCTCCTTAGAATACAAAGATAAGAACTTTAAAGACAGAAAAGTCCTGCCATTTCTAGAGTTTTAACCAAAAAGCAGGGCGATGAAATAAACAGCAAAAGTAAAAAAATTAATGTTTACCTAAGAGTTTATCACTACATGAGCTGCTTTTCTTTTATTGATTTATCTATTGTATACCAGAAACTGAAACTTTACATACATATACTGTGTCACTTTGACATAGCTGATTTTGCAGATGAAAATAAGACTAAGTAACTTCCCATAATATGAAACTGCCACACTAGTCTAGCTCTGAAATCATGTCTTTTCTATCATCCTACTCATTAAGCCTTCCATAATAGCAGGTACAGAAATTATGGTCCTTTGTGAAGCCTAATGTTGGCATAAATCTCACCCTATTAGGCTAAAGTGACAGAAAATGTAAATGTTCTTAATTTCTAAAAGAAAAATATAAAAAGAATTATTGTTAGATTTTCCTTTCCATCAAAAACAAAAGAAGATTCTTTGCAAATGAAATATTTTCCTCTTGTTGTTCAGGAGATTATGATGAGAAAATAACATTTCTTAGAATAATTTGTCAGCTCAAAAACTCCATGTGCCTTGAGTATGTTGGCAAACCCAAGTGCTTATTGGTTTTCTTCCTACGTTGATGAACAAGAGCAGTGTTAGCAAAACCAAGTAACTACAATAGAAAAAGCTTAAGTGTTCCATTATTTTGAGGACTTGGCAATTGATAAATCTTGGCACTGTGTATGACCAGGCATATGTGTGCCTACAACTTGTGCACCAATATCCCTATTCCCCTTCTTTCCTCCCCTTCTGTGCCCTCCCCTTCCCTCTCCTCTTCTTTTCTCCCATTCACTTTTCTCTCTCTCACTCTGCATTATATTTCTAACCTTCTTGCTTGCCACATAGAAATACCCACCTATATTCAGTGTGAATTGTGCCTATGCCAACTACCCTCACTTCCTTTCAATATGCATGTTTAGTCATTTTGCTAGGTTTTGACAAATAAAAAATAATGTTTTAAATTTCATCAAAAATATTGTTTCACTTTACAATTTTTTAATAAAACCAGCATCTTACAAGATAAACTCCTAAGAAATAGTCACCTTTTAATTTGAGGTTTAAAGGATTTTCAAACAAAATACATTTGTGTTATTGAGAAAAAAGCTATAATAGAAAAGAAAAAATAATTTCCAGTTCATTTTTACATTTTAATTTTTATACTATGTATTTTTTTTTTAGATGATCAAAGTAATTCAATACACTGCTTGGAATTATGGAAAAGTATATTGAATAAAATAAAAATTTCCTGCCATCCCATGAATGAGAAAAATATACTCTTATCTAAGTTTTACTTCATTTTTCTTTTAGTTAACTCCCAGTCACTCCTTAGAATTGTCAGCTAAAAAAATCAAGTCATTCTTCCTTATTGCCTCCTCTCTAGGCTAATTGGATCTGGTTTCATGTTGGATAACTTTCTGGGCCTCTCATTCAAAGTGCATACACACTTTAGCGGTAATGAATTGTTTATTATTATCTATCTCCATCTAAAACATAGGCTGTGAGTTGTTTAGTTGCAGTGGCCCAGCTCTTAGTAAAATAAACAAATAAATATAAATATATAAAATTTGAATTATGCTCTTATGGTTTTATAATCTGTTTATAATTTAACATATTATAATCAACTTCTCTTGTTATTTTTGAATCTATACATATTTTTTCTATCACAAATATGTTAATTAGTTTTGGATGGATTCTGTGTATATGCCAATGCATTAGATATACATATATGTTTACCAGCAATTTTCTAATATTTTATGGGGTGGTTGTTTAAAGGTTAAGCTTTTAAATCTTCTAGAATTATTTTTTCTTCAACTTCTTGTTATAAAGGTGTAGAAAATAGTATAATGAACTTTCATGTGCACTACAATCCAAATTCACAATTATGAATTTATGGTCAATTTTGTTTCATTTACCCTACCCACTCCTTTTCCCTCAATTATTTTGAGGCAAAACCTAGACATGATTTTATTCATGTGTAAATATTTCTTTATGTATCTTTAAAAGATAAGGGCTCTTTAAAATGATGTAATCACATTACTTTTGTCATATCTAAAACAATAAGCAGTTATTTCATATAGTATTAATTTTTCTTTTATTGATTGAAGTAGGAATTTCCACCATTTCCTCCTGGCTTCTTATCATCTGTCTCATCACCAGTGTTTGAATGATGTGCAGTTTTTAGTGTAGTTATCTTTCTCTACAGAGAATCTCAGCAGAAGAGACCACCTTTCATTCTTTCTGTCCAGTTGGGCGTTCACATGTTTGGCTATACTACTTACCAGCATTCTTCTTGGCTTTCTTCCTGTGGATCCCTACTGTCTTTCAGCTGACAGAAGAGCTTTTAACAGACCTGGGGCCTTTGAGCATCTGTTGAATGCTGTTAATAAGCTGTAACTTTCATGCTTTGTGCAGGATTGAGTTAAATTATAATTTTAGCCATTTCTTTCTCTACCATGGGCAACACTCTTTTTGTTACACAGCCTTTCAAATTAGGTAGGTTTAGTTCCAGTTTCCTTGATATCTTCCTGCTATACCGCACAGCTTTCTCAGGAAGAGTAAATGCAGATTGTACCTCAGTGATTTTCTTCAATCAGGTGTATTTGTGCTTTCACATGCATTCTCCGGAGTTTTCTGTTTGGGCTTCATTTTTCCTTCCCTTTTATATCACATGCAGGTTTGTCTCTGTTGTAATATTCTCCTGGTGATTTCAACAGAATCTTGGGATGGAGGGAGCAACATACCCACACTCACATGGATGTTGCTGGGAAGTCCTCTATGGATTTTCTTGGGGGAAATACCATAAAGATCATTTCTGCAGAGATTAAGGGCTGGTAATTATCCAGTAATTCAAGAAGCTTCAATACTTTACTTATAATGTTAAGAAGTACATTTGGCAACTGAATAATAGTAGCTAAAATTTCACTCTGAAATTAGGTAAAAAATTATATTGACAAATGTAACGTCAGCTCTGCTCAACCGAGAATATTGACCGCTTTCTTTGCTTTTGTTCTACCCTACAAAACATTTGTTTTTACCTGGGCTTGAGTTCAAATTCTTTGCAAGTTCAGATACATTCACACACTCTGACCTCTGACTCTCCAAAGGCCACTGTGACTTGTGAGGAAGAGAACACAAATTAGAATTTAAAAAATTTAATTGTATTTCTTATCCTCTCTATTCTATCTGTGTGGTTTAGAGCACATTACCTCATCTTCTTTAAATTCAGTGGTATTACCTGTAAAATGGCTTAATAATTATTTTACTCATAGAATGATTGTGACGATTAAAAGACAAAATAAATATGAAAGTCTTTTATAAGTATAAAACATATACTAATATTAGTTTCTATTATGAGCATTTCATAAATTGGCTCATATTATGGCTGTTTTTTAAATTGACTGGCTGCCACTGTAAGATTTGAAATTTATAGAAAGCATGTAAATGTCTATTCATCTTTTTTTTTGGTGAGAACTACTGGTATATTTAATTTCTGAAGTCAC
The DNA here is from genome assembly GCF_001604975.1 of Cebus imitator. NCBI lineage: Eukaryota > Metazoa > Chordata > Mammalia > Primates > Cebidae > Cebus > Cebus imitator. The sequence goes on along the minus strand of NW_016107613.1, from coordinate 1,107,391 downwards.
TAGCAGTTCTCAAATTCTTAGATTCTATAAACTAGTTATTTTTTAAAGCCAACGTAAGTATTCTCAGATTCGTAGTTACCACAACACTCTGTTATTCTGAGACTAGAACTAGACCATTGTAGGTTAGGTTCCCTAGGACACAGACTCTGGGGAGAGATTTGCATGCTGACTGTTTTTTGAGAGTGCTCTTGGTGACAGTGTCCTGAGGGGCGAGAGAAGCAGACTGAGCGGAAGCAGAAAGGTTGAGCTGCTCTGCATTCACAACACAGACCTCAGTCATTTGCTTTCTGTAGCATAACTCCAGCATCTATCATTTATATATGCTTGGGTAAGGCAAATTTACTCTTCCGAGCCTGAGTTTCAGCACTTAAAGCATATACCTCTCACTGTTTCTTTTTGAGAATTAAATGAGAATTAAATTCATATTTTGGATAATAAAATTACAAATGCAAGAGGTCATCTCTTGAAGGAATAAAAGTCTCGAGTCATGACTTTGGATCTAGGACATTAGACACATTATGATCTGATTGCTGGGTCAGAATAGTGGAAAAGGCTCCTCTTTGCTTCAGTTTGAATAATTACAAAAGAACACTCAGCTGCCGGAAGACACATTTTAGGAATTAGACTGGATTTAGAATTTGAGTTTTGCTATGGTTTGAATGTGTCTTCTCCAAATTCAAGTGTTGCCAATGGGATAGTATTAACAGGTAGGGCCTTTAGAAAGTGATTAGGTCATGAGGGCTCCTCCCTCATCAACGAGATTAAGAACCTTATAAAAGAGGCTTTAAACAGCATTCAACTCTTTTGCCCTTTCACCTTCTGCCTCATGGGGGCGCAATGTTCCTCTCTGCCAAAGGATTAAGCAATAGGGTACCATCCTGGAAATGGAGAGCAGCACTTAACCACACATCAAACCTGCGGGTCCCTTGATTTCTGACTTGCCAGCCTCAAAAACTGTAAGAAGTAAGTTTCTGTTTTTTATAAATTACTCAGTCTGTGGTGTTCTGTTATAGAAGCACAAATGAACTAAAACAAATTAAAAAACCAAAAACCACTGCACAGCTTGTCAACTCATTGTTGGTTTAATTAATATTTTTATTCTTCCCTTTTGATCAATAGTTCAAAGAAATGTGGAGGGAGTCCCAGAAAGTTAGGGCGCGATGTAAGCCTTATTTGCATTTACCTCCCTCAGTCTATGATTTATATTAGCCCCCTGAAGTCTTTAAAGGGAGATTAATGGATATCACAGATTAATACTTAAATGAGGACCTCCTCCTAAGAGTACAAAGTACCAAACAGCCAGTGACTCTATGCATGCTGCTTGGATTGACCTGTGTTCTATTCTAAATTCTCTGCTCAAATTTTTATTTTCTTCTGATCTGGTAGTCATTTTCTCGTAGTCATTTTCTTTCAATTGGGAGTCATTAAGGCAAGTTTTAATAGTTGATTTTATAATCAACTATTATAAAACATATATATTGATATATTGACCTTAGTTATAAAATAACCTCATGCATATGTGCTGATGCCCTATAATTAACAACTGTGCAGCTTTGAACACAAAAGTGACTGCCTTGTGTTGAATCAAATATTCTTCTAGAATGTGTTTGAATGGAAAGATTATCCCATTGAGGAGTTTGCTTAACTGGGCTGGAGGACCTTCTAACTACATTAAAATATATTTATTGGCTGCAGTTCCTCCTCTTTGAGGCACAGAGGACAAATTGAGCCATATACCTGCATGCTTGCAACAGCTGGCCACATTCCTTCAGCACTGGTCAGCTATTGGCATGTAAAACACCAAGGTTTTCTATTTTAGGGAAAGAGGGCCTAAAAAAAGTCCTGCGTTATGATGTGAATAGCTTGGAGAAAGAGAGAAAAAAAAGTATTAATAACCTTGACATAAATCTGTTAATTTTTTCTCAACCAGAAAACTAGTTTAGAGCTGCTTTAAAAATAGGGAAAGAGCAAAATGATAGCATTTCCTGAGACTTCTTTTTTAAAATAATAATTTTCAAATATTGTTTAAAAATTTGTGTCACTGTGAAAAGAATATTGCATTAAGAATATAAGGGCCTGAGTACTAATAGAATCTGCTCTGTAACTTTGGAAAATGTAGTTCTTCCTTCTAAGTTCACTTTTTATCATGTTGAAATTGAAGACTTTAGAGTAGATCAGGACTCAGGAAGCACTGCCGCTGTAGCAAGAAAGCAGCTGTCGATAATAGATAATGAATGATTGTGGCTATGTTCCAATAAAATTTTATTTACAAAAACCCACAGCTGGCTGGATTTGGCCCACAGGTCTATAATATACTAATCTGTGTACCAGATAGTTTCCAAACTTTAGTTATTGTTGAAATTCTTGAGTGTATCATTATATATTTCCTGGCATCATAGTCTACTGACTGAAGTCATAAACGAGAATCTCAGTTGCATGCAGCACTAAGCATTTATCTATCAAGTGCCTGTGATTCCACTCAGGTGGTCCTGTTGCTCTTAGCTGCGCTGGCTCATGTGTCTTCAGGTCAGCTGGGGTTGCTGGTCTGGATCACAGAGGTTGGGGAAGCTCTCCCTCCTGCTGTATATGTGTGTGTCAGTTGCGACTACTGGGGTGGCTCTCTTCCGCAAGTATTCATTTTATGGATACTCTGAAGCTATCATAGAAGCTCTTTCCAGGTTAATAGTAGAGGCACAAGAGTGTGAGAAAAAAAAATACAGGTAACTTCTTAAAGGCCCAAGTTTGAAATTGGCACAAGGACAATGTTACTTCTGCCCATATGTCATGGTCCAAAACAAGTCACATGGACTGTCTCAAAGTCAAAGGGTGGCACAGTGAATTCATGGCAAGAAAGCAGATAGAAGGCCACTTAACCTATCAAGCTTGGATTTTTTTAAATTACACTCCTGGGCCCCATTGTGAAAGGTTCTGATTCAGCAGGCCTGTGACTGAATTCAGAAATATGTAGATGCTTAACTATCTTAATGACCAGTCAGCACAGAGATTCACTCCATTAGATGATTTCTAAGGCTACGTGAAACTCCATTTCATTTGATTATATGAAATAAGAAGTTTTATTTTTTAAAAGTACACTTTGTTCTCAGAAAGTTTTTCTAATTTGATAGCTAGTCTCTGCAGTGACTCTGCCTTTCAGGACCACAAAGCAGGCTGACCACAAAAAGTGCTGTCTGCACAGAGCTCTGACCTGCTTTATCCTCATCTACTCCTCTACCTCTTTCACAGACCACTCCTGTTGGGGCCAACTCATCAGGAGTGCATAGAGGGAAGTTGATGATCACTATCAGTAGGCACAGCTGGACTAAACCAACTCATTTCACACTGCAGTAGCTGTTAATCAAATGGTACTACATGCTTTATTAATTTGTAATCACCCTTACCCCTCCCTTTTCTTTTACTCATAGGTCACTTAAAAATTCCTTGATTGTGTAACAGTGGGGAATAATCCTTCTCTAAAATATGTGGCACTTTCATTATGCAAGTGCTAAACTCAGCATCTTGGGGGCATTTCTCATAAATAATGCTGCATTTTAAAATTTATATTTTGGGTGGTTGTTCTGTTCTCATTTGAAAGAAGATTTTAATTGTGGCATAATGGCTGGTCCTGTCACCATCAATATCCATGGGTCAATAGTGTATTAACAGATAGCAATGTTAGGTCTCTGTTAAGTCACAGCTGTGGTTAGGAGGAACATGGATGCCTGCATAAGCTCTTTCATGAAAGCTGATGTCAGCATGTCATTGCCAACCACAGAATAATTATATTCATCATTTGTCTTGCTAAAGTAACATAAAATTATTTTAAAGGTCCATACATTTAGATTGCAAGCATATAATTAATGCAACACCAGAATTTGTTAGCTTGTTTAAGCCTACATGCAGAATCAGGCAGGCTTATATCTAATAGGTGGAAAGAAAATGTGATACAGAACTCAGTAGTTTTTAATATATTGCATTTAGATATAAACTCTTTCATATACTCTGAGACTCCTTAAAATATATATATATCTAATAAATTTTACTAATACCACCCAGAGTAATTGACCCCTAGAGTTGGGTAGAGGCCATGTGTTGTGTTGATACTATTTTTTAACGTAACAAGTAAATTGTTCCTATTGTCTACAATATTTGTCAGCTGATTTGTAAATAGTTCTAATTTGGGGATAAGAAACAACAAAACCCAAACTATCAGAAATAATTTAAAATATAAAAACCAGGAATTAGAGTACCATGATTTTATGGGGGTTGGCAAACATTCTCTGACACATGGCCAGATAGTAAATATTTTTGCCACAAAGGCAAAAATAGTGAGGTACTCACTCACTATTCATGATAGTGAGTTCTTGTGAGATCTGGTCATTTAAAAGTGTGTGACACTTCCCCACTCCTTTCACACACTCGTGCATTTGCTTAGTGATGTGAAAGCTCCTGCCTCACCATCTTCTGTGAGTAAAAGCTCCCTGAGGCCTCCCCAGAAGCTGAATGATGTTGGCGCTATGCTTCCTGCGTAGCCTGCAGAACTGTGAGGCAATTAAGGGAATCACTTTTCATTATAAGTAACCCAGTCTCAGGTATTTCTTTATAGCAATACAAAAAATAGCCTAACATATAGCTGTATTCCAAGAATATATATATTTTTAAAAACATGTAGTGAAATACATCAATTTAAGTAGAGAGATGATCAGAACCCATCTATATGTTGTCTGTGAGAAAAATAATTTAAACAATACACAAATAGATTAAAAATGAAAGGGATGGTGAGATACTATGTTAACGCTAATCAAAAGAAAGTGAGAGTTGCCTATTAATTCCAGGAAAACAGGCTTCAGAACAAAGAAAATTATCAGGGATGAAGAAAGTCATTACATAATTAAAAAGAAGTCACTTCTGCAAGGATACATAACCATCCTTAATGCTTATGTGCCAAACAACAGAACATCAAAATATGTGAAGCAAAGCTTCCAGAACTACAAGGAGAAATAGACAAATCCACTATTTTGTTGGAGACTTCTATTGCCCTTCTATCAGTAATTAATGGATTCAGCAAGCAGAAAAATTAGTAAGGACATAGTTGAATTGGTCAGTATCATCAGTCAACTCGATCTAATTGACATTTATAGATTATTTTATCTAGATTATTTTACAGCAGAATCGACATTTTTGTCAAGTTCACAAAGAACATTTAACAAGATAAATCAATTCTGGATTGTAAAACACAACACATTTACAAGAATAGAAATTTTACAAAGTACACTCTGAACACATGAAATTAAACTAGAAATCAAAAACAGATAGCTGAAAATGCTAACATATTTGGACATTAAACAATACACTTCTAAATAACACATAGGTCAAGGAAGAAGTCTCGAGGTCCATTTAAACATATTTTGAACTAATGAAAATACAATTTTTCAAAATTTGAGATGTAGCAAAAGCATTGAATGCATATATTAGAAGAAATTTCATAAAAATAAAGGCAGTGGATGAATTTAGGTCATATGCTTAGATTACTGACACCTGATAAAAGGTGGTCAATTTGATTCTAAAGTAAACCAAATTATTTCTCTCCATTTCTGCTGCCAAGCCACAGGAAGCCATTCTCAACACACGGGCATCTTTTAAAAAAGGAATAGCAAGATAAATGAAGCAAAATAAATACAGGCTCTTGTCATTTTTCAGATAAAGCCCCTCAGTATGTATCTCATGGACGGTTGGCATTAGCACTGTCCTTACATACCACTCCCAAGAAGCCCAGTTCTTACTACTTTATGTAGCCTTCCTCTAAATCTGTTTCTAAGTGACAGTTCCTCTTCCCCAGTTGCCTCAAACTGAACTTTCCTTTGCACCCATTACAATCTAGTTTATATGCAAGAACCAGAGTAGCCTTCAAAAAAATTATTCACCTCTTTAAAATTATTTGTTTCTTCTATTACCTTTATGACAAAAAAACTCTTAACATGACCTGCAAGGCCTGTCATGATCTAGGGCTGTCTTTTCCTCCCAGTTTCACCTCATGATTTTTCCCCTATATTTATCATTTCCCCAAATGATTCCAGAGGTATGACATTCCAGAGGTATGACATTCCAGAGGTATGACAAACATCAGTATTAGGAAATCCAATTATACCCCAAATGCTACATCTAGTTTGGATAGATACACTTATTTTAGGTAACATATTAAGTGACACTAATTGCACAGCAACTATAAAGTAACATGAAATGGCAAAACTGTAGCTTTGTCACACCTGCATGAACTTGGACCTTTTTGGCTGAGCACATTTTCTAAAAACTGGATGCACTCTAAAGCCATACCAATGAAATCTGAAATCTGTTAAGGAGCAAAGCTCTGAGGTGGTAACTTGCCAGAGTGCCTTGCAGCTGACAGATGATAGGTAGAACATGTTAGTTATAAAATAGTTACAGCTTAAATCATTTTCCTCTGAAGAGCTGGGCATGTACAGTTACCTAGAAGGTATTTCACCAATATCTTCTAGATAATCCTTCCTTGAATTAGTTTCCTAAGGCCACTGTAACAAATTACCACAACCTTAATGGCTTAAAACAACCAAAATTTATTCTCTTATAGTCAGAGTCTATTTTTTGTTGCTATAACAAACTACTTCAAACTAATTCATAAATAAAGAATTTTATTTAGCTGATGGCTGTAGAGACTGGGAAGTCCAATAGCATGGCAAAAGTCATCAGATGGTGAGACCATGTGAGATAGAAAATGGCAGCCAAACTTACTTTTATGACAAACCCAGTCTGAAGGTAACAAACAGGTTTCCATTATAAAGGCATTATTCCATTCAGCAGTTTTCTGCCTGGGCTTCCAGGCTGTCTGTGGTATCCTTTACAATCTAGCAGAAGGAAGCCCTGCCTCCACAGCTCTTCTATTCTGTGCACTAGCAGAATTAGCACCATTTGATGTGGTAGGGTTTATGGTGCTAATTCTGCCTTCCAGAGTGGGGAATCCAACTATATCTGGGCCTTCTTAAGCTGCACCTAAGACTTCTTGAGCCATAACTGGGGAGTTAAGGTGTGCTTCACTGGAGTGTATAGAGAAGTTACTCTGGGTACCATGCCTAAGGAAGGTGTCCTGGGCTTGCCCCCAAAACCATTCTGCCTCCCTACAGTTCTGGGCCTGTGATGAGAGGGGCAGCTTCAAATATCTCTGAAATACATTTGTGGTCTTTCTCCCATTGTCTTGATGAATAGAACCTGACTTTCTTCTATATATATTAATCACTTTAACAAATGGTCGCTTGGCTAAGTTTTGGCTCCTGAACATGTTTTTTCATTCTTTCCATGGCCTGGCTGTGAATTTTCCAAATTTTTCTTTTTACTTTTCTATTTCTTAAAAAATTATCAATTCCATCTTTATGTCATTTCTTTGCTTTTGCATCTCACTGTGTGTGGTTAAAAGTAACCACCTAGCAGTCTGAATGCCTTGTTTCTTAGATATTTCTTCCAACAAACATTACTCTTAAGAAATAAACTCTTGAGGCATTTTACAAAGCCCCCAGGCATGGACAAAATTCAGCTGAGGTCTTTGTACTTTATAGCAAGTTTGATTTTTATTCCAGTGTCCAAAATTTTGTTCCTAATCCGTTTGAGATCTGATCAGAATGTTCTTTACTTTCTATATTTCTACGAAGATTCTGGTCATAACCACTTTAGGAATCTCCAAGAAAATTAAGACTTTCCCTATGGCTTTTGCCTTTTACTGAACACTCATCAGAATCACCCTAATTCTTCATTTACAGCAATTCTGGCTTTTACTAACCTTCTTCAAATTCTTATAGCCTCTCCCCATTACCCAGTTTCAAAGCCACTCCGACATTTTCTGGTATTTGTTATAAGAACAGCCTGACTTTTCTATACCAATTTTCTGTCTTAGTTAATTTTCTTTTGCAATAAAGAAAAGAAGATTATTTGGCTCAAGTTCTGGAGGCTGAGAAGTCCAAGGGCATGGTGCTGGCACCTACTGAGGTAATGGCAGAAAGCATCACATGAAGAGAATACATGAGACAGAAAATGGCAGCTGAACCTGTTTTTATAACAATTCCAATCTCATGATAACTAACCCACTTCCACATAAAAGCATTAATCAATTCGGGAAGAACCCTTGTGACCTATCAATTAAATCTTGACATAAGTTTTAGGGGGGACCAAACATTCACACCATAGCACTTATAGATCCAGAGACAAGAACTCCAAAATCAACTTTACTAAAGTCAAGTTGACAGGATTGGTTCCTTATCAAGGTTCTGAGAGAAGGCTCTGTTTCCTTAACTTTTTTAGCTTTTGTAGACCACTTGTATTCTTTGGCTTGTGAATCCTTCTTCTGTTTTTAATGTATATCATTCTTTTTTTCCCCATTTATTTATTTTATTGCATTTTAGGTTTTGGGGTACATGTGAAGAACATGCAAGATTGTTGCATAGGTACACACGTGGCAGTGTAATTTGCTGCCTTCCTCCCCATCACCTACATCTGGCATCTCTCCCCTTGCTATCTCTCCCCAGCTCCCCACCACCCACCATCACTCCCCTGTTTCCCCCCAACAGACCCCAGTGCACTGTAGTGCTCCCCTCCCTGTGTCCATGTGTTCTCATTATTCAACACCCACCTATGAGTGAGAACATGCGGTGTTTGAGCTTCTGCTCTTCTGTCAGTTTGCTGAGAATGATGGTTTCCAAGTTCATCCATGTCCCCACAAAGGACACAAACTCATCATTTTTGATGGCTGCATAATATTCCATGGTGTATATGTGCCACATTTTCCCTGTCCAGTCTATCATCGATGGGCATTTGGGTTGGTTACAGGTCTTTGCTACTGTAAACGGTGCTGCAATGAACATTCGTGTGCACGTGTCCTTATAGTAGAATGATTTGTAAACCTTTGGATATATACCCAGTAATGGGATTGCTGGGTCAAATGGAATTTCTATTTCTAGGTCCTTGAGGAATCGCCACACTGTCTTCCACAATGGTTGAACTAATTTACACTCCCACCAACAGT
>NW_016107613.1:1094785-1096183 GCF_001604975.1 Cebus imitator | reverse complement strand
TTTTCAAAAAACCAGCTCCTGGATTTATTGATTTTTTGAAGGGTTTTTTGTGTCTCTATCTCCTTCAGTTCTGCTCTGATCTTAGCTATTTCTTGTCTTCTGCTAGATTTTGAGTTTTTTTGATCTTGCTCCTCTAGCTCTTTCAGTTTTGACGATAGGTTGTCAATTTTTGACCTCTCCTTGCTTCTCATGTGGGCACTTATTGCTATATATTTTCTTCTAGAGACTGCTTTAAATGTGTCCCAGAGATTCTGGTATGTTGTGTCTTCATTCTCGTTGGTTTCAAAGAACATCTTTCTTTCTGTCTTCATTTCATTTTTTATTCAGTCAGCATTCAAGAGCAAGTTGTTCAGTTTCCATGAAGATGTGCGGTTCTGGGTTAGTTTTTGAATTCTGAGTTCTAACTTGATTGCACTGTGGACTGAGAGACTGTTTGTTATGATTTCCGTTCTTTTGCATTTGCTGAGGAGTGATTTACTCCCAATTATGTGGTCAATTTTAGAGTAGGTGTGATGTGGTGCTGAGAAGAATGTATATTCTGTGGATTTGGGATGGAGAGTTCTGTAAATGTCTATTAGGTTTGCTTCGTCCAGGTCTGAGTTCAAGTTCTGGATATCCTTGTTAATTTTCTGTCTGATTAATCTGTCTAATATTGACAATGGAGTGTTAAAGTCTCCCACTATAATTGTGTGGGAGTCTAAGTCTCTTTGTAAGTCATTAAGAACTTGCCTTATGTATCTGGGTGCTCCTGTATTGGGTGCGTATATATTTAGGATCGTTAGTTCTTCTTTTTGCATTGATCCTTTTACCATTATGTAATGTCCGTCGTTGTCTCTTTTGATCTTTGTTGCTTTAAAGTCTAATTTATCAGAGATGAGAATTGCAACTCCTGCTTTTTTTTTGCCCTCCATTTGCTTGGTAAATCTTCCTGCATCCCTTTATTTTGAGCTTTTGTGTATCCTTGCATGTGAGATGGGTTTCCTGGATACAGCACACTGATGGGTTTTGGCTTTTTATCCAATTTGCCAGTCTGTGTCTTTTGATTGGGGCATTTAGTCCATTTACATTTAGGGTTAATATTGTTATGTGTGAATTCGATAATGCCATTTTGGTGCTAGCTGGCTGTTTTGCCTATTAGTTGATGCAGATTCTTCATTGTGTTGATTCTCTTTACCATTTGGCATGTTTTTGGAGTGGCTGGTACTGGTGGTTCCTTTATATGTGTAGAGCCTCTTTCAGGAGCTCTTGTGAAGCTGTCCTGGTGGTGACGAAATATCTGAGTGCTTGCATGTTCACAAAGGATTTTATTTTTCCTTCACTTATGAAGCTTAGTTTGGCTGGATAGGAGATTCTGGGTTGAAAGTTCTTTTCTTTAAGGATGTTGAATATTGGCCCCCA
>NW_016107613.1:1092062-1093876 GCF_001604975.1 Cebus imitator | reverse complement strand
CTGGTTTCTTCCCATCTTTATGGATTTATCCACCTGTTGTCTTTGTAGTTGCTGGCTTTCAGATTGGGTCTCTGAGTGGACATTCCATTTGTTGATGATGAGGTTATTTCTGTTTCTTGGTTTTCCTTCTTACAGTCTGGCCCCTCTGCTGTAGGTCTGCTGAGGTCCACTCCAGGCCCTGCTTGCCTGGGGTTCACCTGCAGCAGCTGCTGAACAGTAAGGGTTGTTACCAGTTTTCTTCTTCTGCTATCTTTGTTCCAGAAGGATACCCGCCAAGTGTCAATCTGATCTCTTCTTTATGAGATGGCTCTTTGGGTATATAGGGGTCAGGGAGCTGCTTGAGGAGACGGTCTCTTCTTTATAGGAGCTCAAATGCTGAGCTGTGAGCTCTATTGTTCATTCAGAGCTGCTGGGCAGGTACATTTAGGTCTGCTGCAGCAGAACTCATAAACTGCTTTTTGTTCCCAGGTGCTCTGTCCCAAGGATTTAGGGCTTTATGAGTTTCCATTATGCTGCTGCCTTCTTTTTTTTTCCTTCAGAGCTGCCCAGCCCAGCAAGGAGGCAGCCTAGTCACTGTCTGCCTGCAGAGGCTTTGCTCAGCTGCTGTGGGCTCCGCCCAGCTGCCGAGTGAAGTTCCCTGCAGTCCTGTTTATACGGGTGTAGTTAGAACTGCCTTGGCAAGGGTGGCCCACCTCTGTTAAGGCTGAGTCTCTCTGTAGTGGTGGGTTGCCTTGGCAATGGCGGGCTGCCTCAGCATTGGCTGACTACCTCCGTAGTGGTGGGCTGCCTTGGTAATGGTGGACGCCCCTCCCCCACAGAGCTGGACCATCCTGGGTTCGGCTGCGCTTGCTGTGAAACTCTCAATCCAGAGAGTTTCTGATTGCTGTTCTTTTGTGGGGGTGGGACCAGCCGAGCCTGATCGCCTGGCTTCCTGCCTCAGAGCCTTTTTTTTTTTAAGTCGGTGTTCCAGTCACCTGTTGAAGAGGCGCCGCAGTGTGTGTTTTTTCCTGTGCGACAACTCACTGTGCTGGCTTAAACAGTGGCACTGAGATTCGTGGAGCTTTTTTTTGCCCTGGAATCTACTGTCCTGGTTCCCTGCTCAGTCCCCTTTTTAAACAGACAAATGGACGACTTCCCGTGGCTCCAATCGCCAGCCAAAAGGGCACCCTGACCAGTGTATTTTGTATGGAGAACCGCTGCTCCGGGGCGCCAACAAAGCAGCCGCAGGGGCAAAGCAGTGGCGCCGGCTGGCACAGCTGCATTAATAACCTGTAGAGCTCCTCTGCCTGGGAATTTCCTAGTCTGTGGGCAATAAAAATGCCGCGTCCACTCACCCTCTGCGCTTTCACTGGGAGCTGCAATCCTGAGGTGTTCCTAAACGGCCATCTTGGATCGATCCCCAATGTACATCATTCTAATCTCTGCTTCCATCATCACATGACCTCCTCTCCTGACTCCTCCCCTGTCCTTTTTATAAGAAGCCTTGTAATTACATGTAGGGATTACCTGGATAATCCAGAATGATCTTCCCATCCTCATTTTAAAGTCTGAAAAGTCTCGATGTCATATAAGGTAACATTCCCAGGTTTAGAATTAGAACATGGTTACATTTGGGGGTCATTATTCAGCTTACTGTACTGCTGAAAAGTCTCTATGCCATGTAAGGTAACGTTCCCAGGTTTAGAATTAGAACATGGTTACATTTGGGGGCCATTATTCAGCTTACTGTACTATTCATCCTCCAGGTCTTAGTTTTGGTGTTTCTCCCTCAGAGAAAACAGCTTGGCCCTCCAATCTACATGTGTTCCTTTAGG
>NW_016107613.1:1005186-1092022 GCF_001604975.1 Cebus imitator | reverse complement strand
AACTCTCTCTTCTCATTTTTATCTCAGTTACTTCCCAGTTTAACACCAGCCTTTCCCACAAGACTTTAAACTCAAAGAGGTCAAAGAGCATGTCTGTTTTATTTATTATTGTTGAATAAATAAACTGATGATATGGGGATACATTTTTATATTTGCCACAAAGAGCACAGCTTGGTTTTCTTAAGCAAGTAAAGTTTATTACAATGATACATTTGAAGTAACGTTTTGTTTTAAGCTTGTGTGCTCCCATGTGCTTTCTTTTAGAATAGGTTGAGGGGAAGTGGAACCTGTTTTTAGGCAATTTTTCTTTTGGTAAGGGTAAAAAATTAAAGCCATATTGGCATATGTTACTTATAAAGTGCTTTTACATTTAGTGCACGTGTCCTGTTCTCAAAACCATGGAAACCACGATATCTGTACAAGAACAATACTTACCAATTATGTGTTTTTACATTTGCATTTTTATTGAAATATATTTTATATACAATATATGTTAGTATTAAGTGTTCAACATGCTACTATGGTTTAAATATTTTTCCCCTCCATAACTCATGTTAAAACTTAATCTCCAATATGGCAATATTGAGGTATTAAATCATTAAGATGTGATTTGTGATTGCATCATGAAAGCCCTGCCCTTGTGAATGGATTAATCAATAATTCATGAATTAATGGATTGATGGTTAATGGATTAGTGGGTTATCATGTAAAGAGAACTGGTAATTTTATAAGACAAGGAAGAGAGACCCAAGCTAGCACATTTGCATGCGTAGCCTCCTCACCATGTGATACCCTGTACCACTTCAGGACTCTGTAGTTGCCACTAGCAAGAAGGTTCTCACCAAATTCAGTGCCTCAACATTCGACTTCCTGGCCTTCATAACTGTAAGAAATAAATTTCTCTTCTTTATAAGTGACCAGTTTCAGGAATTTTGTTATAAGTAACCGAAAGCAGACTAAGACAAGTAAGTACTTGAAAGCTAGGTAAATGACCCTCAATTTTTAATTACATTTTAATGGCTTTAAGCATAATACCTGTTTATAGTTTTTTAAAAAAGTGGAACACAAAGAAGCCAAACAAGAAAAAAAGTAGGAAAGGATTCTGCTACCCATCAGACTTAATCCTGAGTATCGAGACATCAGTGCTTGTCCCTCATATGGCATCTCTCTCAATCGTTTTAGGAAAGCTTATCCAGTCCCAGCCATGAACACTGATTCATATGCAATTCTCAAATCTACTGTTTTATTCCTTAAGTCTCCTTGACTTCCAGACCACTTAGCATCTCCTACTTGAATGTCCAGTGGATACCTCCAACATAACATCACCAAAATAGAATCTTTAATTTTTGCTCCTTTGCAAACATTCTACTCTTCAGTGAATATGTCACCACACATTTACTGACTCAACCCAAGAATCTAGAATTTGTCTTTGAAAAATGAGGATAACAAAAAATAAAAAGTCATTTAATCAGTGAAGAACTCTTATGAAACTAATTACAACTTAAAATCTAAGAAAACAACCAAATACTACATATACAAGTCAGTATCTGGAAGAATATTTTTGTAGTGATGAGGATATATCAAGTAGTCAAATATTTGGAGAAAAGTATAGGTTTACTATCTCTCTCTCTCTCTCTTTGTCTTTCCTTCCATCTTTCCTTTTTCTATTGTTTCTTTCTCTTCTCTCTCTTTCTTCCATCTTTTTCTCTCCCTTTCTGTGAAATTTAAACTCTTCAAAACTGTGGCTCTGATTAATGCCATCAGTTATTACTTAGTATGAGGGACTTTAGTGACTAGAGCATTTACATCAGACTTCATAGGGACAGAACAGCCTAGATCCATGGGATTTGGTTCAAATATTTCTGATCTGTTAGTTGCAGCTGGGTAAGGTTAGATCCATGGGTATGTGGCCTATGCAGTCATAAATGGCTCAGAGCTTAGAAGGGTCCCACACTTGGGCTAATGCTCTGAATTTTCTTCTGAAAATTTTTCATAATGTTTGAATGAGGAAAGTTTGTTCAATTTTTATTTTGCATTGAGTGCCACAAATTATGTAGAAAGTCATACCTTACTGAGATTGGTGAACAGAATTGTGTTCAAGGATCCTTTCAGAGAGAGGTTGTGGTATGCAGAGGTCCTCAGGCTTCCCAGAAAAGGATAGGACAACTTGAAGGTATCTTGCTTGAATTCTCAGAACACAAGTGCAAAAGTAGAAACAATAAATTAAAACTTATTTTATTTGTTCATAAAACTTAGGGTCTCTCAGTGGCGTATATGTCCTTTCTGTAGTTATTCTACAATGTTTTTTAAGTGTAAAATTTAACTATCTAAAAAAAATATTCAAATGGTATAAATGAACAATTAACATAAAGAAAATACAAAAAAAAGTACACACATGAAAACGTTTAACCTAGTTAGCCATCTACAGAAGTCTAAATTTATTTTTAAAATAGATTTATTTTGTCTTTCTTCAGTAATATGGTAGTTTATTTTATACAAACCATCTTTTATTTCTTAGTACATTAAATTATTTCAGCACAATCCTTTTAAAACATTTATTTATTGATGAGTACAAATTATATATATTTATTGTGCACAGTGTATTTTGGAATATGTATATGTTGTAAAGTAGCTAAATGTCACAGAGCTTATGAAACAATAACACAAAAGGAAAAAAAACCCAAGGTATTCCCTCAACAACTAACACAATTAATAAAACAATACCTGACATCTGAATACAACTGTTGAATGTAAATGGCCTAAATGCTCTACTTAAAAGATACAGAATGGCAGAATGAATAAATTCACCAACCAAGTATCTGCTGTCTTCAAGAGACTCGCCTAACTCATAAGGACTCACAAAAACTTAAGGTAAAGAGGTGAAAAAAAATTCCATTCAAATGGAAACCAAGAGGAAGCATTAGTATTTATTATATCAGACAAAAGAGACTTTAAAGCAACAACAGTTAAAATAGATAAAGAGGGGCATTAGATAATGATAAATATTATCTAAAATTAGATTATATTTCCAACATGAAAATATTACAGTAATAAATACATATGCACCTAATACAGGATCTCCCAAATTTATAAAACAATTACCACTTGACCTAAGAAATGAGATAGATAGAAAAACAATAATAGTGGGGGACTTCAATACTTCATTGATAGCACTAGACAGGTAATTAAGACAGAAAGTCAACAAGGAAACAATGGACTTAGACTATACCCTAGAACATATGGACCTAGCAGATATTTACAGAACATTCTACCCAACAACTGCAGAATATACATTCTTTCATCAGCACATGGAACATTCTCTGAGATAGACCATATAATAGGCCAGAACACAAGTCTCAACAAATTTAAGAAAATCAATCTTATGTACCCTCTCAGATCACAATAGAATAAAACTGGAAATTAACTCCAACAGGAACCCTCAAAATTATAAAAATATATAGAAATTAAATAATCCACTCGAGTGATCTTTGGGTCAACAATGAAATCAAGATGGAAATTAAACATTCTTTGAATTGAATGATAATAGTCACATAACTTAAAACCTCTGGAATACAGACAAAGCAGTGCTAACAGAAAAGTTTACAGCATTAAATGCCTACATCAAAAACTCTGAAAGAGAATAAATAGGTAATCTAATGTCACACTTGAAGAAACTAGAGAAACAACAACAAACCAAACCTAAACTTAGCAGAAGGAAAGAAATAACTAAGATCAAAGCAGAACTAAATGAAATTCAAACAAACAAACAAACAAAAAACAAATGAAACAAAAAGCTGATTCTTTGGAAAGATAAAATTGATAGACCATTGGTGAGATTAACCAAGAAAAGAGAGAAGATCCAAATTAGCTGAATTAGAAATGAAATGGGAAATATTACAACTGATACCATAGAAATACAAATGGTCTTTCAAGGATACTATGAACATCTTTATGTGCACAAACTAGAATATATAGAGGAGATGGATATATTTCTTGAAATATTTAACCCTTGTAGATTAAATCAGGAAACAGAGGCACTAGATAGACCAAAAGCAAGCAGTGAGATTGAAACTAATTTAAAGCAAAAATTCCAGGACCACATGGCTTCACAGCTGAATTCTATCAGATATTCAAAGAAGAATTGGTACCAATCTTACTGAAACTATTCCAAAAGACAGAGGAAAAGGGAATCCTCTTTAAATCATTTTATAAAGCCAGTATTACCCTAATATCCAAACCATAAAAGGACATAACAAGAAAAGAAAATTGCAGACCAAATCTCTGATGAATCTAGTTGCAAAACTCAGGAAAATATTAGCTAACCAAATTCAGTAGCATATGTAAAAGATAATACATCATGATCAAGTGGGTTTCATAACAGGGATGCAGGGATGGCTTAACATACACAAATCAATAAATGTGACATATCACATAAACAGAATAAAAACAAAAAATCATATGGTTATCTCAATAGATGCAGAAAAAGCATTTGACAAAGTGTAGCATGTCTTTAGGATTAAAGCCCTCACCAAAGTCAGCATAGAAGGTACATACCTACAGGTAATAAAAGCCATCTATGACAAACCCACAGCTAACATTATACTGAATGGGAGAAAGTCGAAAGCATTTCCTCTGAAACCTGGAACAAGACAAAGAGACCACTTTTTCAATTTTTATTCAACATACTACTGGAAAGCCAAGCCAGAGCAATCAGACAAGAAAAAGAAATAAAGGGCATCCAAATCAGTAAAGAGGAAGTCAAACTGTCACTGTTGACCAATTATATGATTTTATATCTAGAAAACTCAAAAGACTCATCCAAAAAGCTCCTAGAACTGGTAAATGAATTCAGCAGTTTCAGGATACAAAATTAATATACACAAATCCTTAGCACTGTTATATACCAACAATGAGTAAGCTGAGAAACAAATCAAGAACTCAGTCCCTTTTATAACAGCTGAAAAAAAAAAGGAATATGCCTAACCAAGGAGATGAAAAATATCTGCAAAGAAAACTACAAAACACTGCTGAAGAAAACCATAGACAACACAAACAAATGGAAACACAACCCATGCTCATGGCTGTGTAGAATCAATATTGTGAAAGTGACCATACTGACAAAAGCAACACAATTCTCATCAAGATACCATTATCATACTTCACAGAACTAGTAAAAACTGTCCTAAAATTCATAGGGAACCAAAAGTCTTGCATCACTAAACCAAGACTAAGCAAAAAGAGCAGATTTAGAGGCATTGCCTTACCTGACTTCAAACTATACTACAAGGCTATAGTTATCAAAACAGCATGGTACTGATATAAAAATAGGCATGTAGATCAATGGAACAGAATAAATAATACAGAAATAAAGACAAATATTTACAGCCAACTGATATTTGACAAAGCAAACAATATCATAAATTGCAGAAAGGACACCGTATTCAACAAATGGTGCTGGGATAATTGGCACACCACATGTAGACAAATGAAGCTGGATTCTCATCTCTCACCTTATACAAAAATGAACTCAAAATCAAAGATTTAAGTCTAAGACCCAAAACCATAAAAATTACAGAAGATAAATTGGAAATATTCTTCTAGACATCAGCTTAGTTCAAGAGTTCATAACTAAGAATCCAAAAGCAAATTCAACAAAAACAAACATAAACAGTTGGGACCTAATTAAACTAAAAACCTTCTGCATAGCAACAAAAATAATGAGCAGAATAAACAGACAATCCACAGAGTGGGAGGAAATATTTACAAAGTATGTTTCTAAGGAATAATGCCCAGAATCCACAAGGAACTCAAAGAAATCATCAAGAAAAAAGCAAATAATCTAATCAAAAAGTGGGCAAAGGACATGAATAGACAATTCTCAAAAGACGATATATAAATGGCCAACAAACATGAAAAAAATCCTCAACCTCACTAATTATCAGGGAAATGAAAATTAGTACCACAGTGAGATACCACCTTACTCTTGCAAGAATGGCCATAAAAAAAAAAAATAGATGTGGGCATGGATGTGGTGAAAAGGGAACACTTTTACACTGCTGGTGGGAATGTAAACTAGTACAACCACTGTGGAAAATAGTCTGGAGATTCCTTAAAGAAATAAAGGTAGAACTACCATTTGATCCAGCAGTCCCACTACTGGGTATCTACCCAGAGAAAACGAAGTCATTATATGAAAAAGACATTTGTACACATATGTTTATAACAGCAAAATTTGTAATTGAAAAAATATGGAATCAGCCTAAATGCCCATTAACCAATGAGTGGATTAAGAAATGTGGCATATGTATACCATGGAATACTCTTCAGCCATAAAAAGGAATGAAATAATGGCATATGCAGCAATCTGGATGGAGATGGAGACCACTATTCTGAGTGAAGTAACTCAGAAATGGAAAAACCACACATCGTATATTCTTACGTATAAGGGAGAGCTGAGCTATGAGAATGTAAAGGCATAAAAATTATATAATGGACTTTGAGGACTTGGGAGGAAGTATGGTGGGGGAGTGAAGGCTATAAGATTCCACGTTGGGTACAGTGTATACTGCTTGGGTGTTGGGTGCACCAGCACCTCAGAAGTCACCACTAAGGAACTTTTCCATGCATCCAAACACCACCTGTTTCCCCCAAATGATTGAAATACAGATTTTAACAAGTAAATAAAAAAGAATAAAACACACTCTTATTAACTATAGTCACCATGATATAAAATAGATCTCTTGAACTTATTCCTTGTAACTGAAATTTGTGTTCTTTGACCATCCTACTCACAATCCTCTCCTAGTCCCATTCTGTGGTAACCACCTTTTATTATCTTTCTATGAGTTAGACCTTTCTGAATTCCATACATAAGTGAGATTATATGGCATTTGTCTCTATGCCTGTTTTATTTCACTTAACATAATGTTCTTCAGGTTTATCTATGCTGTTGCAAATGGCAGGATTTCCTTTTTAAAGGCTTAATGGTATTCCATTTTCTATAAATACCATATTTTCTTTTTCTTCTTTTTTTAAAATAAATTTTATTGCTTTTTAGGTTTTGGGATACATGTGAAGAACATGCAAGATTGTTACATAGGTACACACATGGCAGTGTGATTTGCTGCCTTCCTCCCCTTCACCAATATCTGGCATTTCTCCCCATGCTATCTCTCCCCAACTCCCCACCCCCCGCTGGGCCTCTCCTATTTCTCCCCAACAGACCCCAGTTTGTGATGCTCCCCTCCCTGTGTCCGTGTGTTCTCATTGTTCAACACCCGCTTATGAGTGAGAACGTGCAGTGTTTGATTTTCTGTTCTTGTCTCAGTTAGCTGAGAATGATGGTTTCCAGGTCCATCCATGTCCCTACAAAGGACACAAACTCATCGTTTTTTGATGGCTGCATAATATTCCATGGTGTATATGTGCCACATTTTCCCTGTCCAGTCTACAGTTGATGGGCATTTGGGTTGTTTCCAGGTCTTTGCTATTGTAAACAGTGCTACAATGAACATTCGTGTGCATGTGTCCTTATAGTAGAATGATTTATAATCCTTTGGATATATACCCAGTAATGGGATTGCTGGGTCAAATGGAATTTCTATTTCTAGGTCCTTAAGGAATCGCCACACTGTCTTCCACAATGGTTGAACTAATTTACACTCCCACCAACAGTGTAAAAGTGTTCCTGTTTCTCCACATCCTCTCCAGCATCTGTTGTCTCCAGATTTTTTAATGATTGCCATTTGAACTGGCATGAGATGTATCTCAATGTAGTTTTGATTTGCATTTCTCTGATGACCAGTGATGATGAGCATTTTTTCATATGTTTGTTGGCCTCATGTATGTCTTCTTTTGTAAATTGTCTGTTTATATCCTTTGCCCACTTTTGAATGGGCTTGTTTGGTTTTTTTCTTGTAAATCTGTTTTGGTTCTTTGTAAATTCTGGATATCAGCCCTTTGTCAGATGGGTTGACTGCAAAATTTTTTTCCATTTTGTTGGTTGCCAATTCACTCTAATGACTGTTTCTTTTGCTGTGCAGAAGCTGTGGAGTTTGATTAGGTCCCATATGTCTATTTTGGCTTTTATTGCCAATGCTTTTGGTGTTTTGGTCATGAAGTCCTTGCCTACACCTATGTCCTGAATGGTTTTGCCTAGATTTTCTTCTAGGGTTTTTATGGTGTTAGGTTTTATGCTTAAGTCTTTAATCCATCTGGAGTTAATTTTAGTGTAAGGTGTCAGGAAGGGGTCCAGTTTCTGCTTTCTGCACATGGCTAGTCAGTTTTCCCAACACCATTTATTAAACAGGGAATCCTTTCCTCATTGCTTGTTTTTGTCAGGTTTGTCAAAGATAGGATGGTTCTAGATATGTTTTGTTGCCTCCGAGGCCTCTGTTCTGTGCCATTGGTCTATATCTCTGTTTTGGTACCAGTACCATGCTGTTTTGATTACTGTAGCCTTGTAGTACAGTTTGAAGTCCAGTAGTGTGATGCCTCCTGCTTTGTTCTTTTTGCTTAGAACTGACTTGGCTATGCAGGCTCTCTTTGGTTCCATATGAAGTTTAATGTGTATTTTTCCAGTTCTGTGAAGAAGGTCATTGGTAGCTTGATGGGGATAGCATTGAATCTGTAAATTACTTTGGGTAGTATGGCCATTTTCATGATATTGATTCTTCCTAACCATGAACATGAAATGTTTCTCCATCTGTTTGTGTCCTCTCTTATTTCATTGAGCAGTGGTTTGTAGTTCTCCTTGAAGAGGTCCTTTATGTTCCTTGTTAGTTGTATTCCTAGGTATTTTGTTCGCTTTGTAGCAATTGTGAATGGCAGTTCGTTCTTGATTTGGCTCTCTTTAAGTCTGTTATTGGTGTATAGGAATGCTTGTGATTTTTGCATACCATATTTTCTTTATTCATTGATCCATTGAGGGACACTTAGGTTGATTCTGTATCTGGCTATTGTGAATAATGCTACAATGAACATAGGAATTCAGGTATCTCTTCAACATGCTAATTTTATTACCTTTGCATATATACCCAGTAGTGAGATTCCTAAGTCATATGGTAGTTGTATTTTTTAGTTTTTGAAAAACTAGAGAAGCCCAAATTTAAATGAGGTACTGTATTTACTTATAAAATTTGCAGTTTTTAAAAGTAATAGCATAATTATCAGCAGAGGAAAGAGGACTCTCTTATCTGTTGGGGAGAGGGTTAATTGGTGCAATCAATTTTGCAATACAATTTTTTTTTTTAAACTGTACCTATTCTAGCAACTCACCTCCTGGGTATTTGTCTTAGGAAAACGGTTATGTATGGAATAATTCCACTACAAAGCTTTTCTTTGAAGCATTGTTTACATTTGTGAAAAATTGGTTCTACATATAAGAAAATAACGTAATACGTTATGTGTATGTATATATGTGCACACACATAAGACACATGGTATGTAAAAGAATATATATTAAAAATTTACAGTGCTGGGTGTAATTATGGAGGATTAAAAAATTTACATTTAAAAGTTAAATGAAAATATTATTTAAGTAATTGTAGAAGTTATTTATAGAAAATGTAAGTGGCAAGAAGAGAATTCCAAGGATAATTGTATCAGAAAAGGAAGCAATTTCCTTCAAGGCTCAGTTCCAAGTTTTCCCAAGTGGCTTACCACCAAGAATAAGCATGATCTGTCCCAGCACTCCTGCTCCTCAGGGCAAATGAAACAGCAGAACCTTCAGAGTCCTCTATGTGTGGGAGAAAATCACAAATAGTGCCAAAGTCTTAGAAATACTTGTCACTAATAATTCAGTTATTTTACTTATAGAGATTATTTTAAGCCAGTGACTTAAAAATTCACAGAATGAATTACATGCAGGAAAATATATCACTTAATGATTTATGGTGAAAACTAGGGCATTTATTGAAAGTATAATAAGAAATCTTTGCTTAGGCCAATGTCTATAAGGGCTTTTCTGATGTTGTCTTTTAAAATTGTTATGGTTTCAGGTCTTAGATTTAAATCCTTGAACCATCTCAAGTTGATTTTTGTATAAGGTGAAAGATGAGGATCCAGTTTCATTCTTCTACATGTGGCTTACTGATTATCCCAGCACTGTTTGTTGAATAGGGTATTCTTTCTGCAATATATGTTCTTGTTTGCTTTGTCAAAGATCAGTTGGCTGTAAATATTTGGCTTTATTTCTTGGTTCTCTAATTTGTTCCATTTGTCTATACGCCTATTTTTATACCAATATCATGCTGTTTTGGTGACTATAGCATTACAGTATAGTTTGAAGTCAGGTAATGTGATGCCTTCGGATCTCTTCTTTTTGCTGAATCTTGCTTTGACTATGTGGGCTATCTCTTGGTTCCATTTGAATTTTAGTATTGTCTTCTGTGAAGAATGATGGTAGTATTTCAATGAGAATTGCACTGAATTTGTAGACAGCTTTTGGCAGTACAGTCATTTTTATTATGTTGATTCTACCCAACCATGAGCATGGGATGTGATTCCATTTATTTGTGTCATCTATGATTTCTTTCAGCAGTGTTTTGTAGTTTTCCTTGCAGAGATCTTTCACCTTTTTGGTTACGTACATTCCTAAGTATTTTATTTTTTTGCAGCTATTGTGTAAGTGGTTGAGTTCTTGATTTGTTTCTCAGCTTGGTTGCTATTGGTGTATAGCAACACTACTGATTTGTGTACATTAATTTTGTATCCTAAAACTTTGCTGAATTCATTTACCATTTCTAGGAACTTTCTGGATGAGTCTTTAGGGTCTTTGGATATATTATCATAACAAAAACAATGATAAATAGGTGGGACTTAACTAAAAAGTTTCTGCATAGCAAAAGAAACAATCAGCAGAATAAACAGACAACCCACAGAGTGGGAGGAAATCGTCCCAATTTATACATCTGACAGAGGACTAATATCCAGAATCTGCAAGGAACTGAAACAAATTGGCAAGAAAAAAAATCCCTTCAAAAAATGGGCTAAATACATGAATATGCAATTCTCTAAAGAAAATATACAAGTGGCTAAGAGACATATGAAAAAATGTTGAACTTCACTAATGATCAGGGAAATGCAAATCAAAATGACAATGCAATACCACCTTACTCCTGCAAGAATGGCCATAGTAAAATATAATAGATGCTGGTGAGGATGCAATGAAAAGAAAACACTTTTACATTGCTGGTGGGAATGTAAACTAGTGCAATCACTATGGAAAACAGCATGGAGATTCCTTAAGGAATTAAAAGTAGAACTACCATTTGATCCAGCAGTGCTACTACTGGGTATCTACCAAGAGGAAAAGAAGTTATCATATGAAAAAGATACTTGCACATTAATGTTTATAACAGCACGCTTTTCAGTTGCAAAATCATGGAATCAGCTCACATGCCCATCAATGGGTAAAGAAAATGTGACATGTATAAACCATGGAATACTATTCAAGTATAAAAAGGAATGAAATAATGACATTCTCAGCAACTGGATGGAATTGGCGACCATTATTCTAAGTAACTCAGGAATGGAAAACCAAACATCATATGTTCTCACTTAGAGTACTAAGCTAAGCTATGAGGTTGCAAAGGCATAAGAATGATACAATGGACTTTGGGAAAAGGATGAGCTGCAGGTAAAAGATAAAAGACTACAAATTGGGTATAATGTATACTGCTTGGGTGATGGGTGCATCAAAATCTCACAGATCACCACTAAAGATCTTACTCATGTAACCAATACCACCTGCTCCACAAAAACTTATGTAAATAAAAAATATTAAAATAAAATAAAGTATAATAAGAGTGTATTGCTAAATACATTACAGCACATTCACACAATTATTTGAAATGCCACGTTCAAAGATTATATTTTCAAATATAGGGATGCTATTAGCCTTTTTGGATTTGCTTTACAAAAATTTTAACTTGTTAAGGATATCTTACTAATTGCCTTTGGTAGGTAGAATAGTGATCCTGCAAAAATGTCCATATCCTAATCCATGGAACTTGTGAATATGTTACTTGATGTGGCAAGAGACTTTTGATATGATTCAGGTTAAAGACCTTGAGATGAGATAATGCTGGATTGTCTGGGCGGATCTAATATAATCAATCGTGAGGGCCCTTAGCAATGGAGAAACTTTCCTACAGTGCTTAGAGAGAGATATTACTGGCTTTGAAGGTAGAGGAACAGGTCAAAAGCCAAAGAATGTGAATGGCCTTTAGCATCTTGATAAAAACAAAGAGGTAGATTCTCTCTTAGAGCCTCCACAAGGGACTCCCAGCAACTTGATTTTGGCCTGTTTTGAATTTCTTACCTACAGAACTGTAAGATAAATTTGGGTTGTTTTAAGCCACTATGTTTGTGGTAATTTGTTGCAACAATAGAAAACTAATTCTGTTCTTCATGAATGAGATAGGGAGACAGTGAAAGAAAGAGAGGACCCTGAGCCTGGAAAAATCATCCTAGAGTTTGAGAAGACATGGAGGCTATGAGAACAAAGAGGGTATAACTCTGAGAGAAGAAGATAGTGAGATTATGAGGGGAAATGGCTGCACTGTAAGTCCGGATATATGGGATCAGGAATGGGTCTGAAAAATGCCTTGAAAGCTGCAAAAGGCTTCAGGCTTGAAGGGACCATGCAGAG
The DNA here is from genome assembly GCF_001604975.1 of Cebus imitator. Lineage (NCBI taxonomy): Eukaryota > Metazoa > Chordata > Mammalia > Primates > Cebidae > Cebus > Cebus imitator. The sequence goes on along the minus strand of NW_016107613.1, from coordinate 1,079,370 downwards.
AAGACCAGGAAATATTACAGGGTGATGCTAATTTCTTGTCCCTTACTTCTTTCCCCCAGCACCTTAATATTTTTAGAACATCTCAGAAACTTATCTAATCCTTGAAAATAAACGAAGAGAGGAGCTGTGAAATGACTGAGATGATTTTTTTTTTTTTGGCCAAACTAATGAGATGAGAGTAAAATAAGGAAGTTATATTCTTGCAGGTCTGAGTTTATAGCCTGATAAGGGAACATACAGAATTAGATCATCAGATGATACCCACATGAACTAGAGATCTATCCCTGTGTCAAACTTTGCTAATAGCTTCAAGTATATAGATACCAAGAAGCAAAGAGAAGTCTAAGCCATCAAAATAGCTTCTCAAGCCCTTTCCCACATCAAACACTCTTTTTGACCGGAATAATAGATGAGGTCTCAAGTAAAACCTTGTGGAGGTTTTACACAATGGGGACTATTTAAATTATGAAACATTACAATTTTAAACCCCAGCTATTGTATAGAAAGTGTGACATTCTGTAGGGAGCCATGTCTCATTTACTTATAGTTAGCAAATGGGTTTATTTATTGTAAATAATCTTTAGCCATGGATATCCTGCCAAGGGCATTCTGTAGGTTTCTTTTCTTTAGAAAATATTGGTAGTCTTATTACCCATAAATTCAGTTAACATGGAAACTATGTAGGTTAGTCTTTCCATTTTCTTTATCTTGGAGTTGCCCCTACAGTAAAGTCAGTGAATAGATCATTGGCTAGTGGCTTAAAGTCCTTTTTCTCACTTGATAATTATTAATGACTATGGTAACTATTATTACTGACATAGCCTGAAGAGGAAAAGGGCTTTAGAAGTTAGTAAAGGACAAGTTGGAAGATAAAAAATAATGTAGAATGTACTTTTAAGTATGGTCTTCAATTTTTAAGGCATCTTTAATTCCTATGAAGTTATGCTAAATTTATGATATGTAAATATCATAACTTTAATACCTGTGACATTTAAAATCAGAAACAAATCTGAGATTATTCTTATTGCAAATCTGATTTGTAGGCTTGAATATGGATTCTTTTATAGAATAGATTTGAAGTGTCAGATGGAGTAGAAACCTTGCTTGTGGTTTACCCTCCTTTCAGAGGTATATGGGAGGGTGAAATAGAAAAATAATCACAAATTCTTCTGTGTCCTAGGATATTACTGTCCAGGCTTGCAGGGGAAAAACGATGGGACAGGAATGAATAGGGACAGTAAATACCTTGACATGGGCTTAGTCATTTTTTTTTATTATTAGTAGACATGAACTCCTTTAGAGTATAACTGATATCTCTTAAATGATTTTCTTGACTTCTAAAGAGACCACAGTAATAGATTATGCCCTGTACCTACACACATACATGTGTGTATACACTGAATTCCTTCTTCTCTCTATATTCTTGTAGAAGAAGGGTTGGTTGGACCTCGTGCCAGAGATTCTCCCGTGGTTCAGTGGGAGAGGAGTCGAGCTCTAACAGGGTCCTAGATGAGAAATTGTTGGAGGCCATCACTTTAGGGCTCTTTCAATAGCATCAGTTGCTACTATGTGGCGGACAAATCTCTGAACTCCATCTCCCATCTCTCTTACTGCAGAGTATCACAGTAGTTTGTATTCAAATTCATAGAGCCTACAAATAACCTAAAAATTTTCCATTCTGGAATTATATATACATATATCTACATGCACATACATGTATGCATATATACACACACATGAACATATACACATATATACATATACATATAAACCTATATACACACACAGTCACTATTCATTTGTATTCTCTATTGCTTAATTTTGAGAATTACAACACTGCTGTTATATATGTTTTAAATGCAAACCTATAGTCAAGCCACTATTGATAAAAAAAGGTTTTGTAGGCAAGTCTGACATTGTTTCATTAAATTATTTCTATGCATTTCAGGTTTTCAAACAGTAACTAAACTGCCTGTGAACTTCTGGAATATAGCCCATTTATAGCCTGGAAATGTAAATAAGTCCCAATATAATTATAAGACCTACTTATTCCTGTCATTCCCTGAACTAATTTACAAGTTCATTCTTGTTGGCAACCCATAACCTTTAATGACCTTGATGCCCCTGTTAGATTGGCCTGTTTTGTCCCAGTAGGACATGACACCTTGAAACATTCAGCTTAGAATTAATAATCTACCATAGTAATTAGCAGCCCAGTAGAAATAAAAAGATCACAGCTAAAGTCATAGCTATTTATTTAAGAGCAAATTATTAAGTAAGTGTTCAAGATTGTTTCTGTGCTCTCAACCTCAGAGAGTGTCCTTGTAAATTGCAAGTTTGCTCTCTCCAACATAAAAGACCTGACAGCAGCAATAAACATTCTTTTCAGAGAAAATATAGGCACTCAATTTAGATAGTTGGCTTCATCAAAAAGTATTGTCCCAGATGTATGTGAATAAACCACACACACACACACTCTCTGTCTGTCACACACACACACACACACACACACACACACACACACACACACAGAATGAAAACAGTGGGTGGTAGTGTTTTTCAATTGATCACAATTGTTTTACTAAGGATTCAGTAACATATAAATCTGATCCAGGAAAATGCAAAATTTACAGAAAAATATTTTATAGATGAGTCTAGTCTTGATTTTTTGATTAACAGTGATATAGCTGTGAAAAATATGGTTAAGTAAAAATAAGTCTATCATTAGCATGAGTGATGGTCAAAGAATGATACTCCCTAGTAAAGAGACAAGTAGTCTGTAATGCCCTGTTTAACTGGAACCAGTATATATGAGATTGTTCTGCTCACAATGAATATAGTTCTATGTGTATTCTTTTAGGAAGGGAATGTACCCTGCAGTGTAAAACAGTACTGCTAGAGCAGAAAATCATTAGATTAGATCAGATTTATTAAATAAATCTTTAGTTCATTTTCTCAATGTACTAGCATTTAAGAGAAGTCAGACATTTGGGAACTTGGCTAATCCAATTTTATCTGGTATTAACCCCAGATATTATTTCTACTTCCTTTGAGGAGCCTGTCTGTTTCAGAAATATATCATGTTCCTTAGATTTCCTTTGTCTCATCTGCCTTGTAGTCCTGGCCACAGCTGCCAGACTCCGAGCCAGCTGGTGTGGTTCTACCCCTTTCAAGGTTGGAACAGCCAGACTTATGAACCCAAGTTTGAAAGTTTTCTTATTTCCAATTTTAACAATACAATAACAAGAGGAAAGGGGAGAAAAAGAAACGCTAAATCTAACAGTAATATTATATCTACTTTTAACCAAAAGAGAGCATTTCTCCAAGATTTAGCCTGTGTTCTGTACTATAACATGGGATAAAAACAATATTTTATATTTTTCTAAATTATTTTCCTCTAAACCAGATTTCTTTTATCATTATTTTGATGTTTTAAGTAATACTTCTAATTTTTTTTTCTTATTCTTTCTTTTAATTATTTTTTAAAGACAAGATTCCCAGGACTGATAGATACTTGGTAATTGCTGTTTGTCAGCAAATAATTAGAAACACATAGAAAAACGAGTCTTTAAAACCTTTTTCTGAAAAGAAGGTATCTCCCAACAGGACATTATTAACCAACACAATGATAGTCTTTTCTGATGCGATTGTACAAAATTATTTCCTTCTACTCTATTCAAAACTACCTATTGGCCAAAGAACTTCTTATATTTGAAAGAATAAGCTCTAGAGAAAGTACACTTGATAAAAGAAATTCTGTCTAATGGCTACACCTGGGAATTAAGTTAGAATTTCCTGGTGTAAGTTGGTCCTACAGAGATTTTGCATATCTCTTGCTCTTCTCAGTTTACTTATCACATCTCAAAAGTATTGCCAAACCATGAAATAGGATTATTATCTTATTATTAGTAAATTCTTTTTAATACTTGGAGGGATGTTTTTGCTTGGGGTTAATAATGTGTCTTCACATTTGGTAATGTTTTGCAATTTGTTACCTATTCTGTTTCTTATACTGTTGCTATATTTATGTCAATATCTCTTAGCTTTTCAACATAAAAATTTAGTTACTTTTGGGAAGGTATAATATTTATTACATTACTGAATCATATTTACTTAAGTGAGGTAAAAAAAATACTGTAAACATTGAGTTATTTAATAAATACTTACTGAATTGGGCAGACCGATTAAGAATATGTTGTATTACTTGATGAATCCGCCATTCTCCAAACTTCTGGATGTTGGAAAGTGAACCATCCTACCATTTTTTTCACTAATTGACCACAATTTATTTCCATCTGTATCTTTTGTCTGAATTTCCTTAATAGTCATGCAAAACTCCCTTGATTTAGATCTGGTACTTTTGGCAATCTGACATTAGGAAAACTTTTCATTTCCTTTGAATCAAATGAGATTAAAGAAGGTATTGGTGAAGCTGTTTCTCTAAAGCAAAGGTAACGCTGTGCCTCAAATGAACCTCATTTCTGCAGCAATTTACTTGAAGGGGGATATAATATGGTATACTACTGGAAGGGACTCCATAACGTAATTTTAAATGGAAACGAAACAAGCAGAGGTAACACACACTTTCTTTGCTTCTTTGTTGATGTTTTAAGAACAGGGCTGAGTTAGTCACATCTTGTATTTGATAGTACACTATTACAATTTGTCTTTTCAGTGTATCTTATTTCATGTATTCATACTCTTGTTCCTATATACAGGCACCTAGCCTAATGTGTTTGATGCATGTACTAGGATATATACACATTCCTGAGAAATACATTGTATTAGTTAGCATATATTTTATTTTCCCTAAGTAGTAGTATAATTTTTGTTCTAGTGCTATTTTTTTTTTTTTACTATTTTCATCAACATTCTTTTTTTAAAATTTTTATTTATTTACTTAGAGACAGAGTCCGACTCCGTCACCAGGCTGGAGTGCAGTGATGTGATCTTGGTTCACTGCAACCTCTGCCTCCTGGCTTCAAACGATTCTTCTGCCTCAGCCTTCCAAGTAGCTGAGACCATAGGTGTGTGCCACCATGCTCAGCTAATTTTTGTACTTTTAGTAGAGATGGGGTTTCGTGTTGGCCAGGATGGTCTTGATCTTTTGACCTCATGATCTGTCTGCCTCAGCCGTCCAAAGTGCTGGGATTACAGGCATGAGTCACCACACCAGAACAACATTCTGCTTTAAAGATCTATGTACCTTGCTGGATCATTACTTAGAACTACTACCGGCCAGGCACGTGGCTCACGCCTGTAATCCCAGCACTTTGGGAGGCTGAGGCGGGTGGATCACAAGGTCAGGAGTTTGAGACCAGCCTGGCCAAGATGTTGAAACCCCGTCTCTATTGGAAAAAAAACAAAAAACAAAAAAGCAAAAAAACAAAAAAAACTACTACTAAGAAAAAGAACTACTACTAAGTATCACATAGTACTCTCTAGTATGTATCCATCACATTTTACTTATCTTTTCCCTGAAAGATTGGTTTCTAGGCTGCTGTCAACTTCTTGTTACCACAAGTAGCATGGTATAGCATTTTTTTTGAATGTCTATGACAATTTCTCAGGGCATATAGCCAGTAGAGGAATTGCTGGATCAGATCATGTAGGTATTCATACATTTACTAAGTATTCCTACATTATCCTGCAGAATGACTGTACAAATTACATTTCCAATGACTGTGTGAAAAGATTCTCATTTTTCTGTATTTCTATAATTGGTATATTAGTTATTAATTTCTACGTAATAGATAACCTCAAAACTTTGTGATTTAAGACAATATTTATTATTTCACAGTTTCTGTGGATCAGGGGTCTGAGTGTGGCTTAGGTCAATGGTTACAGTGAAGCTGTGAGCGGGAGCTGTAATCTCATCTGAATTCTCGTTAAGGGGAGAAATCCCTTCCAAATTTACTTACGTGGTTGTTGGTAGGACTTTGTTCTTTATGTGCTGTTGGACTGAGGGTTTTAATTTCTTACTAGCTGTTGGCTGGAGGCCTCGCTTAGTTCCTTGCTACATGGGCCATTGTGGTATAGCAGTTCATAATATGGTAGTTGGTATCTAACAGCACAAGCAACTGAGAGAGTGAAAGGGAAAAAATGAGATAGGCTAAAAACTCCGTTTTCTTGTCAGTAAAATGTAGGTAGTACTAGAGTCCATCATGTGACATTTTTTTGAAAATTTAACAATGTGTATAACCCATAGGAATTATTCAACCAATCTTTTCAAATATTATTTTAATTAAACTATGTCTTTTGAGGTTTATGTTGAGAGTGTGGTAGCAAAAATATGCTATCTTAGAGAGCATAGTATGCAAAGATGGAAAGGAATGAAAATAAGACAATTGAAGAGACTATCTGACGGAATTCAGAAAGTCATGAAAGAATCTGAGCCTGACTGGAGTATGGTTAGAATAAAGGTTTTGCTGTAAGATTTGCATATTTTTGAATGTATCATTTGGAGAATAAGAATGCTATCTGGATATGTATTGTTTAATAAGGTGAAAATAGACTGACTTTCAGTTAGAGAAAAGGGTAAGTAGAAAGTATAAAATCAGCTGAATATAAAGATGTTAAACAACTACTAGAAATTATCTACTATTATGGGTAGAATGAAGCTAACTCTTAGTTACTTGGGATTATCCTACTTATTCAAACATCTCTAATACTAGAAAAAATAGATATGAGTGAGCAAATCAACTTTTGCGCTCTCCACAGTAAAGGATTCATGGAGGCTGCATTTCAGCATGAGGACATGATGAAATAATGTAAAAGCAAAAATACTTCTGACCTGTGTTTTAGAAGCAGTTTGAACCTGGTGTTAGGAGTCCTGACAAGGGATCTCTTCAGATGTCCTAGGTTGACAGGGCTCCCATCAGTCAAACCTTGTCAGTCGTTTGCCTTCAATAGTAGTGCAAGCAAACTGGTGTTTTACTGCCATGCATTATTCATCTCAACATAAAGGATAAACTCAGCTTTGTTAACTACTGCCTGAGGGCCCTCAGAGTCAGAGGGGAATATTTGGTTTTGGAATTGTGTTTTGTTATGGGAATGGAAAAAGCAGATGAGCCATAAGCACTTGCCACTATAATCTAGTTAGTAAAATATGTGCAATCAAAAGTTACTTCTTATGTATCAGGAAAAAAATCTAGAGAAGACCAGAGAAGACACAATTAGTTTTTACTTTATTCTATGCAAGCTTTACTTAAATGAATTCTATTTCTGAACAAAGAATATTCAGTTGAGTAGCCTAGAAAGTAGATAAGGAAAACATATGAAAAATGCTGAACTATGTTAAAAATCCCAAAGCATCGTGTTTTAAATTTCAGCCTTTGACAAGCAGTGAATTAAACAGTAAGATAGCCAACATCCCAGAACTTATGAAATAAGTTTATATAGTGAAAAACACTGAGATTATCAGCAACTACCCCTATTTTGGTTCTTTCAGGCTGCTATAACAAAATGCTATAGAGTGGGTGGCTTATAAACAACAGAAATTTCATAGATAACTGTCTTTTCCTTATAATATCACAAGGTGGAAGGGGCGAGGGATTTCTCTGGGGCCTTTTTTATAAAGCCACTAATCCCATTCATAAGAGTTCCACCTTTATGACATAATCACTTCCTAGTACCTAATCACCTTCTAATACCATGCCCTCGGGGTTTAGGATTTCAACATATGAATTCTAGGGGGACAAAAATATTCAGACCACAGCAGCCTGTAAGCACACATGTAGGGTAAAAAAAGAGAAAGAGAGGAAATAAAAAAGGGCCATTAATTATTCTTTAACTGTAAAAATTTAACTCTCAATTAAAACTGTAGTATAAACCAGCATTTACCAAAATGTTTAAAGTAGTAGTTCACTAAAGTGTTAGTTTAATACAATGAAGTTTTTGTTTAAAGTGTTGATTTCTTTGTTTATAAGTTAAATATATTTGAATGTATGATGTGTTGTTAAAGTTTATACATTTTCTACGTTAACGTATAATCATAATGTATAATAAAGTTATACATTATTATAAAAGTAATATATGCTCATTGAAAGAAACTTAGAAATTATAAATGAGCAACAGGAAGAGAAATCATCCAAATATAACTGCTACTAATATTTTTATATGTACTCTTAGCTTTTCCTCTATATTAATGTTTAACTTTATATTGTTTTGAGCATAATCTTTTATAATGTTATAAAAACAATAAAAAACAAATAAAATGTTTTGCATATGTTTTGTGAAGTTTTAGAAACCAAAATAAATGTCACTTCCATATTATTTTTTTTCTTTCTTAAATTCAACTGCTTTTATTTTGTGTATTAAAATTTATATAAATTTTAGGGGGTATGTGTGAAGTTTCATTATGTGGATATACTTACTGCATAGGGATCAAGTCAGGGTATTTAGGGTGTCCATCACCCAAGTACAATACATTTTTGTTTACTATAGTCACCCTACTCTGCTATCGAATATTGAATATATTTATTCTAACTGTATGTTTTTACCCTTTAGCCTACTTTTTATCCTTTCCTCACTCATACTTTTCAGTATCTTATTTATTTTTCCACTTTTTACGCATGATCTTATTTTTCTGTCTCTCACGTATATGTGACAACATAGGATATTTGTTTTTCTTTGTGCCTGGCTTATTCACATAGGAGAGCCACTTCCAGTTCCATCCATTTTACTGAACATGATATATATTTATGGCTCAGTAGTATACCATTGTGTATATATACCACATTTAAAAAAACCTGTTCATTTGTTTGTAGACACTTAGATTGATGCCATATCTTTGCTACTGTGAATAGTGCTGTGATACACATGTGAGTACAGGTATCCCTTTGATGTATTGACTTAGCCAACAGGATTATATTAGTCTGTTTTCACACTGCTGATAAAGACATACCTGAAACTGGACAATTTACAAATGAAAGAGGTTTAATTGGACTTACAGTTCCAGGTGCCTCAGGAAGCCTCATGATCATGGAGGAAGGCAAGGAAGAGCAAGTCATGTCTTACATGGATAGCAGCAGGCAAAGAGAGAAAGCTTGTGCAGGGGAACTTCCATTTTTAAAACCATCAGATCTTGTGAGACTTATTAAGTATCATGAGAACAGCATGGGAAAGACTTGCCTACATGATTCAGTTACCACCCACTGGGTCCATCCCACAACACTTGGGAATCCAAGATGAGATTTGGGTGGGGACCCAGACAAACCATGTTATTCCACGCCTGGCTCCTCTCAAATCTCACATCCTCACATTTCAAAACTAATCATGCCTTCTGAACAGTCCCCGAAAGTCTTAACTCATTTCAGCATTAACTCAAAAGTTCACACTACAAAGTCTCCTCTGAGACAAGGCAAATCCCTTCCGACTATGAGCTTGTAAAAAGAGAAGCAGGTTAGTTACTTCCTAGATACAGTGGCGGTACAAACATACGGTGAATACAGCTATTCCAAGTAGAAAGAATTGGCCAAAACAAATGGGCTGCAGGCCCCATGCAAATCTGAAATCCAGGGGGCAGTCAAAACTTAAAGCTCCAAAATGATCTTCTTAGACTTCATTTCTCACATCCAGGTGATGCTGATGCATCACCAATTGTCCTGGACAGCTCCACCCCTGTGGGATTTGCAGAGTACAGCCTCCCTCTCAGCTGCCTTCATGGACTGGCATTGAGTGACTGCAGATTTTCTGGGTGCACAGTGCAAGCTCTCAGTAAATCTATCATTCTGAAGTCTGAAGGAGGTGGTCCTCTTCTTACAACTCCACTAGGCAGTGCCCCAGTGGGGACTCTGTGGGGGCTCTGACCTCACAATTCCCTTCTGCACTGCCATAGCTGAGGTTCTCCCTGAGAGCCCCACACTTGAAGCAAACTTCTGCCTGGACATCCAGATGTTTCCATACATCTTCTGAAATCTAGGTGGAGGTTCCCAAACCTCAATTCTTGACTTCTGTGAACTGGCAGGCTCAACAACATGTGAAAGTTACCAAGGCTTGAGGCTTGCACACTCTGAAATCACTGCCTGAGCTCTATGTTGGCCCCTTTCAGCCATGACTGCAGTGGCTGTGATGCAAAGGACTAAGTCCTTAGGCTGCACACAGCACAGGATTCTGGGTGTGGCCCACAAAACTATTTTTTCCTTCTAGGTCTTAGGGCCTGTGATGGGAGGGGCTGCTGTGAAGACTTCTGATGTGCTCTGAAGATATTTTCCTCATTGTCTTGGGGATTAACATTTGGCTTCTCACTACTTATGCAAATTTCTGCAGCCAGTTTGAATTTCTCTGTAAAAAATGGTATTTTATTTTCTATCACATTGTCAGGCTGCAAATTTTCTGAACTTTCATTCTCTGCTTCCCTTATAAAATTGAATGCTTTTAACACCACACAAGTGACATCTTGAATGCTTTTCTGCTTGGAAAGTTTTCCCACCAGATACCCTAACTCAATTCTCTCAAGCTCAAAGTTCCACAAATCTCTAGGGTAGGGGAAAAATGACACCAGTCCAAATTGTTCCAACCTCTGCCTGTTACCCAGTTCAAAAGTCTCTTTGACATTTTCAGGTATCATTTCAGCAGTGCTTCACTCTACAGGTATCAATTTACTCTATTAGTTTGTTTCCATGTTGCTGATAAAGACAAACCCGAGACTTGGAAATTTACAAAAGAAAGAGTTTTATTTGTACCTACATTTTCACATGGCTGGAGAAGCCTAACAATTATGGCGGAAGGCAAGGAAGAGCAAATCACACCTTACATAAATGGCAGCAAGCAAAGAGAGAGCTTGTGCAGGGGAATATCTCTTTTTAAAACCATCAGATCTCATGAGACTTATTTACTATCATAAGAACAGCATGGGAAAGACTTGCCCCCATGATTCAAATACTACCCACCAGGTCCCTCCTACAACATGTGAGAATTCAAGATGAGATTTGGGTGGTGACACAGCCAAACCATTTCAAGTGTATAAGAATTACTTTTGTCTGCATTCTCACAAACATTTGTTGTATCTTGTCTTTTTAGTAAAGCCATTGTGACTGGGGTAAGATTATATATTATTGTGGATTTGACTTGAATTTCTGTGAAAATTAGTGATGTTCAGCATATTTTCATACAGTTTTGGCCATCTGTATATCTTGTTTTGAGAAATGGCTACTTACATTATTTGCTTACATTTTTAATAATATTATTTATTTTCCTGGATATATTCTGGACATTAGTCCCTTGTCAGAAATAATTTTGCAAATATTTTCTGCCATATAAGATGCTTTGTTTTCACTCTGTTTATTCTTTCTTTTGCTGTGTAGGGGCTTCTTTAAGTCTCGTTTGTCTACTTTCGTTTGTTGATACTTGTGCTCTAGAGGCCTTAGTTATAACTTCTTTGCCTAGACAAATGTCTAGGCTAGGTTTTATTGTAGTATCTTCATAGTGTCAGGCCTTATTATATTCAAGTCTCTAATCCGTCTTGAGTTAATTTTTGTACTTAGTGAGAGATTAGGGTTCAGTTTCATTCTTCTGCTTTAGGATCTCCAATTTTTCACCACCATTTATTGAAGAGAGTATCCTTTCTCCAATGTAAATTCTTGTTGGATTGTTTGACGATCAGTAGGCTGTACATATAGGGCTTTATTTTTTGTTTCTCTATACTGTTTCATTGCTTTATGTGTCTATTTTTATATCAACACCATAGTGTTTTGGTTATTATTGCCTCGTGATATATTTTGAAGTCAAGTAATGTGATGCATATTTATTTGTTCTTTTTGTTCAAGATTGCTTTGGCTATTCAGGACCTTTTTTGGTCTCATACAAATTTTAGAATTGCTTTTTCTAATTTTGTAAATAATTACTGGTATTTTGATAATGACTGCATTGAATCTACAGATTGCTTTAGGCAATATGATTATTTAGTGATATCAATTCTTCTGATGAATGTGGGATATTTTTCCATTTCTTTTTAAAAATTTTTAATTTTTGTGGGTGCATAGTAGGTATGTATATTTATGGAGTTCAGGAAACATTTTGGTACAGTAATGCAATGTGGAATAATCACATAAAAAATGGGGTATACATCTCCTCAAGAATTTATTATTTATCTTACAAATAATCCAATTATACTCTTGTAGTTGTTTTTAAATGTATGATTAAATTATTATTGACTATAGTCACCTCGTTGTGTTATCAAATAGTAGGTCTTCATTTTTCTAACTACTTTCTTTGTACCCATTAACCATCCATATATGATTTAGCTCTGTGTCCCATCCAAATCTCATCTTGTAGCTCCCATAATTCACATGTGTTGGGGGAGGGACTCGGTGAGTGATAATTGAATCGGGGGGTGGGCCTTTCCTTTGCTATTCTTGTGATAGTGAATAAGTCTCACAAAACCTGATGGTTTTAAAAATGGGAGTTTCCCTTCACAAGCCCTCTAATTTTGCCTGCTGTCATCCATGTAAGATGTGGTTTGCTCCTGCTTATCTTCCACCATGATTGTGAGGCCTCCCCAGCCAGGTGGAACTATAAGTCCATTAAACCTTTTTTTTTTTTGGAAGTTTTCTAGTCTAAGGTATGTCTTTATCAACAGCATGAAATGAATTATTACAGTAAATTGATACCAAGAATGGGGTGCTGCTGAAAAAATACCCAAACATGTGGAAGAGACTTTGGAACTGGGTAACAGGCAGAAGTTGGAACAATTTGGAGGATCAGAATGAGACAGAAAAAATGTGGAAATGTTTGAAACTCTTGAGAGGCTTGTTCAATGGCTTTGATCAAAATGCTGATAATGATATGGACAATGAAATTCAGGCTGAGGTGGTCTTAGATGGATATAAGAAACTTGTTGGAAACTGGAGCAAAGGTGACTCCTTTTATGTTTTAGCAAAGAGATTGGTGGCATTTTGCCCCTGCCCTAGGGATTTGTGGAACTTTGAGTTTGAGAGAGATGAGTTACGGTATCTGGTGGGAAAACTTTCCAAGCAGAAAAGCATTCAGGATGTCACTTGTGTGGTGTTAAAAGCATTCAATTTTATAAGGGAAGCAGAGAATGAAAGTTCAGAAAATTTGCAGCCTGACAATGTGACAGAAAAGAAAATACCATTTTTTACAGAGAAATTCAAACTGGCTGCAGAAATTTGCATAAGTAGTGAGAAGCCAAATGTTAATCCCCAAGACAATGAGGAAAATATCTTCAGGGCACATCAGAGGTCTTCACAGCAGCCCCTCCCATCACAGGCCCTAAGACCTAGAAGGAAAAAATAGTTTTGTGGGCCACACCCAGAATCCTGTGCTGTGTGCAGCCTAAGGACTTAGTCCTTTGCATCACAGCCCCTGCAGTCATGGCTGAAAGGGGCCAACATAGAGCTCAGGCAGTGATTTCAGAGCGTGCAAGCCTCAAGCCTTGGTAACTTTCACATGTTGTTGAGCCTGCCAGTTCACAGAAGTCAAGAATTGAGGTTTGGGAACCTCCACCTAGATTTCAGAAGATGTATAGAAACATATGGATGACCTGGCAGAAGTTCACTTCAAGCATGGGGCCCTCATGGAAAACCTCTGCTAGGGCAGTGCAGGAGAGAAATATGGAGTCAAAGGCCTACACAGAGTTCCTACTAGTCACCGCCTAATGAAGCTGTGAGAAGAGGTCCATCATCCTTCAGATCCCAGAATGGTATATCCACTGACAGCTTGTACAGTGCACCTGGAAAAGCTCCAGTCACCCAATGACAGCCTGTAAAGGCAGCTGGGAAGGAGACTGTACCCTGAAAATCCATAGAGGCAGAACTGCCCAAGACCATGGGAACATACCTCTTGCATCAGAATGATCTAGATGTGAGACATGGAGTGAGAAATGACCATTTTGGAGCTGTAAGATTTGACTCCCCCACCTCACTCCTGCCGGATTTCAGACTTGCATGATGCCTGTAGCTCATTTGTTTTGGCCAATTTCTCCCATTTGGAATGGCTGTATTCACCCAATGCTTGTATCCTCATTATATCTAGGAAGTAACTAACTTGCTTTTGATTTTACAGGCTCATAGGTGGAAGGGACTTGCCTTGTCTCAGAGGGGAATTTGGACTGTGGACTTCTGAGTTAATGCTGAAATAAGTTAAGACTTTGGGGAACTGTTGGGAAAGCATGATTGGTTTTGGAATATAAGCACATGAGATTTGGCAGGGGCCAGGGATGAAATTATATGTATGGTTTGGTTCTATGTCCTCTCCCAAATCTCATCTTGTAGCTCCTTATTTCCACATGTTGTTGGCGGGACCCAGTGGGATGTAACTGAATTATGCAGGCAAGTCTTTCCTATGCTGTTCTCATGAGATCTGATGGTTTTAAAAATGGGAGTTCCCCTGAACAAGCTCTCTCTCTTTGCCTGGTGCTGTCTGTGTAAGACATGAGTTGCTCCTCATTGCCTTCCACCATGATTGTGAAGCCATCCCAGCCATATGGAACTGTAACTCCATTATTCCTTTTTGTTTGTAAGTTTTCAAGTCTCAGGTATGTCTTTGTCATCAGTGTGAAAATGAACTAATATGCATCTCTACCTTGCCCACCACCACCTATGGTCATTCCCAGCCTTTGGTAGCCATCTTCCTACTCTCTATGTCCACAAGTTCAATTGTTTTGATTTGGAGATCCCACAAATAAAGTGAAGACATGTGATATTTGTCTTTTGTGATCTGGCTTATTTCACTTAACATAATTATCTCCAGTTCTATCCATGTTGTTACAAATGACAGAGTCTTATTCTTTTTTATGGCTAATACTCCATTGTGTATAAGTACCACATTTTCTTTATCTATTCATCTGTTCATGAAAACAAGTTTCTTCCAAATCTTTGCTATTGTGTAATGCTGCAACAAACATAATAAGGCAGATATCTCTTTGATATACTGATTTCCTATCTTTTGGGTATATACCCAGCACTGAGATTGCTGGATTATATGGTAGGTCTATTTTTAGTTTTTTGGGGAACCTCCAAACTTTTCCGCATAGTGATTGTACTAACTTACATTCCCCTCAATGATGTCTGAGGGTTCTCTTTTTGTTGCATCCTTTCCAGCATTTGTTATTGCCTATCTTTTGGGTAAAAGCCATTTAAATGAGGTAAGATGATATGTCATTTAAGTTTTGATTTATAAATCTCTGATGATCAATGATGTTGAAGACATTTATATATGTCTGCCATTTGTATGTCATCTTTTTAGAAATATCTATTCAAATCTTTTACCCATTTTAAAATCAGATTATTAGTTTATTTCCTAGAGTGCTGTTTGAACTTCTTGTATATTCTTGTTATTAATCTATTGTCGAACTGGGAGTTTGCAAATATTTTCTCCTCTTTTGTGGGTTGTCTCTTCATTTTGTTGATGGTTTCCCTTGCTGTGCAGAAGTTTTATAACTTGATGCAATCCCATTTGTCTATTTTACATTAATTGTCTGTGGGGCATTGTTAAGGAAATTTTTGTCTGGACGCAGTGGCTCAAGCCAGCAATCCCAGCACTTTGCGATGCCAAGGCAGGTGGATCACCTGAGGTCAGGAGTTCGAGACCAGCCTGGGTAACATGGTGAAACCTTATCTCTACTAAAAATACAAAAATTAGCCGGGCTTAGTGGCAGACACATGTAATCCTAGCCACTCAAGAGGCTGAAGTGGGAGAATCACTTGAACCTGGGAGGTGGAGGTTTCATTGAGCTGGGATCACACCACTGCACTCCAGGCTGAGATTACATCACATGTCGTCACTTTTTTTGTGGGATCATGTTGGCCAGACTAGTCTCAAACTCTTGGCCTCTAATGATCCACCCACCTCAGTCTCTCAAAATACTGAAATTGCAGGAGTGAGCCACTATCCCTTGCTTCTCTCTACTTTTTTGATGTAGGAATTTATTGTTACGACTTTCCTCTGAACACTGCTTTTGCTATTCCCACAAGTTTTGGTATGTGGCATTTCCGTTTTCACTTGTTTGAATATATTTTTTTTAATTTAATCTTAATTCCTTTGTTAATCTACTTTTAATTCAGGAGCAGGTTGTTTAATTTCCATGTATTTATATGGTTTTTAAAGTCCTTCTTGGTATTGATTCTTAGTGTTTCATTGTGGTCTGAGAAGATACTTGGTATAATTTTAATGTTAAAATATTTGTTGAGACTAGTTTTGTGTACTAATATACATTCTATGCTGTATAATATTTCATGTGCTGATGAAAAGAATATAGATTCTGCTATTGTTGAGTAGGATGTTTTATAGATGACTGTTAGGTCTATTTGGTTTAATGTACCCATTTAAATCCCATGCTTCTTTGTTGACTTTCTGGCTAGATAATTTGTCTAATGCTTAAAGTGTGATGTTAAAGCCTATCTCTCTACCTGCATTAATATTTACTTTATGAATATGGGTGCTGCCATGTTGGGTACATGTGTATTTAAATTGTTATATTATCTTGTTGGATTGATCCGTTTACCATCATATAATAACCTTCTTAGTCTTTTCTTTCTTTCTTTTTTTTTTCTTAACTGTTTTTGACTTAAAGTCTGTTTTATTTAATGCAATTATAGCCATACCTGCTTGCTTTTGTTTTCTGCTTTCATGGAATATCCATTTATATCCCTTCATTTTCACTAGTAAGGTTAGTTTTTTGTAAGCAGCAAACAGTTGTATTATTTTTATCAACTGTTTAGCTATTGTGTATCTTTTAAGTGGATAATGTAATCTCTTTACATTAAAGGTCATTATTGATATACAAGGCTTTATCCCTGTCATATTATTAATTATTTGTTGTTGTTTAATGTATTTTTTGTTCTTCCTCTTTTTTTATTGTCATTGTTTGGTTTGGTGGATTCCTTTAGTGGTACCATTTGAGTCCTTTCTCTTCCTTATTTGCATGATTGCCTTACTAATAAGTTTTATTTATTTTTTAAACATTACTTTTAATTTAATTGACTTAAAAACTTGTATTTTAACTTCAGGTGTACAAATACAGGTTTGTTATATAGGTAAATTTCATGTCATGGCAGCTGGGAGATTTATACTTTCATGTTTTCATCATGGTGTTATTCTTTTACTTCCAGCCTAAGGACTCCCTTGAACATTTCTTATAAGGCCAGTCTGGTAGTATCTAATTTACTCAACATTTTCTTGCTTGAGAAAGACTTTATTTTTCCTTCATTTATGAAGGCTAATTTTACTGGATATACTATTCTGACTGTGCAGTTTTTCTTTTCTTTCAACACTTTGGCTATATAATCCTACTTTGTTCTGACCTGTAAGTTTCTGCTGAGAAAACTTCTGTTAGTTTGATGGGATTTTTCTTATAGGCCATTAGATACTTTTGTCTTGTTATTTATATGATTCACTCCTTATCTTTGACTTTAGACAGTCTGACTATTATGTGCAGTGAGGAAGATCTTTTTGCATTGTATCTGCTTGGAAGTCACTGACCTCCTGTATCTGGATGTTTAAATCTCTTGCTAGAATTGGGAAGCTTTCATCTATTATTTTGTTAAAGAAGTTTTCTAATCCTTTTGTTCTTTCTCTACACTGGCAGATACCAATAACTCAAATATTCAGTCACTACACATTGTCCCAAAGGTCTTGTAGGCTTTGCTAATTCTCTTTTATTAATTTTCTTTACTTTTACCTGATTGGATTATTTCAAAAGACATAACTTAAAATTTTGATGCTTATTTTTCTGCTTGATCTAGCCTATTGTTGACAGTTTCAAATGTATTTTGTATTTCTTTAATGAATTATTTAGTTCCAGAATTTTTATGTGGTTCTTTAAAAGCATTGATCACTGGTAAATGTTTCATTCATATACTGAGTTTTCAGATTTCTTTTTATTTTTTTACAGAATTCATTTCAATTAACTTCTTTAAAATCAATTTTTAGAGAGCATTAGGACAAATGCCTAATACATGCAGGGCTTAAAACCTAGATGATGGGTTGATAGGTGCAGCAAAACACCATACCACATATATACTTACGTAATAAACCTGCACGTTCAGCACATGTGTCTCAGGACTTAAAGTAAAATTTAAAAAAAAATCAGTATTTTGAATTCTTTATCTGGCATTTCAAGAATTTGTTTTCAATTAAAGTCTATTGCTAATATTATTATGTTCCTTTGGAGGTGTCATATTCACTTGCTTTTTTATGTTTCCTGTGTCTTTGCGTTGATATTTGTACATCTGGTATAACAGTTACTTCTTCTTTTTTACTTCTTATTTTTAATTTACTTTCATAAGAAAGGACATTTTCCTGAAAATATATCTGTGGTATTGGTTGGGTAGGGTACTTTGGCTTTGATTTTGAGTGCACACAATAGTGTTCTCTCTATATGAATTATTTGGCTGTTAATGACATTAGTGGTATTTGTGATTTCCTTAGTGGGTTAGTGTACAATTATTAGTGGTAGCTGTCTTGAAGTTGTGCTGGGCAGTGGGATGCCAGATGGACCAGTCATCAGGTCTCTGTGGTGGTAGTGGTGAGCTAAACATGCCCATCCTTGTATCCTTGGCTCTGCGGTTGGCAGTTACTATCAGGTACCTTCTTGGGCCTCCAGGTGGCTTTCTTGGATGCCAGTGGACTAGACAAGTGAATGGGTTCTCAGACGGCAGCTGGTGTGGCATAGGCAATGATAGTAGTAGTGGAAGGACAATTCTCTAGGACCTGTATAGTATACATTTATTCATGTTGGTGGCTGCAATGGGCTGGGAATGCCACTTTCCATGTCTGCAGGTGCTTCCTGCAGGTAGATGCCAGCTGAGTTTGAAGCAGCCAGGAGTTTAGGCCCCACCTCAGGCCCCCAGCACAAGTGTACAGGTGCTTAACATAGTGGATTGGATTGGACAATCTCCAGTGCCCTGGTGTATATGCGCTGTCTTCAGGGAAGGGCAAAACTGGTCTTGTGCCCAGGCACCCTCATGTTGAGAGTGGACACTACCTGTGGTGGGTGTGGGTGAGGTGATCCTCAGGTCCAAGGCAGAATGGTTAGGTAAAGGGAAGTAGCAACAGTGCTGATGCCCTGCCACTGATGGGGTGGAGCCAGCCTCAGTGGCCACAGCCTGGGCAAGTGGGTGGGGAACATGTGCTCCTCTTGTGCCCCAGTGCCAGTTGGGCCCGCCCTTCAGCCATGGTAGTGGTAACCTGCACCTATCTTGTGCCTTAGCCCTAGCTGCAAGAGTCCTTGTCCAGCTCACAAATAAGTCCCAGAGTCAACATTTGCTCTGCTCATTTCCCAGTCTCGGGGCTGACAGAGCTTTCTTCCCAGCCCTGGCAGCTAAAGCACACTCTTCACTTGCTTCTCAGGCATGACTATGGCAGCCTATTGCTGCCTTGTGACCCAGTCTCACCAGTGACAACCCGAGTTTCCCTTATCCTTCAGTCCTGGAACACTGGGGCTCAAGACTGTGTAGTATTTGTTAAAGGCTAGGATTAAAAATAGAACCTTGCTGTAGCCAGTTAGGTCTCAGAGAGGGTGTTGTACCCACCATGAGCTGTCCACTGGGGCAGTTATGTCTCACAGTCTTTCAGTAGCTCCAGTGTTAGTTTAAGGACGCGGGAGAGTTAAGGGGCTCTTTTATGACCAGTATTAGATGACAATGTGGGCTGCTGGAAGTCTCTTGGTTACCCTTTCCCTGCGTAGGGAAGTCACTCTCAGCTCCCAGCCAGTCCTGGCTAAGTAGGCTGCTTCTCTTCCTTCTCCTTTCTTGCGTTTTGTGTTTTCTGTCACTTTTTTTGTTGCAGTCCAGTGTTCTCTTGTATAATGTATTTGAAGTATGATTGTCTGTATACCATTTTGGTTCATCTCAGTGGAGGAGGCAAGCATGAAATACTAGTTAGCCATCTTGAAGTTCTTCAAATATTCTTTTTCAATATTTTAAATAGCTTGGTAGTTTACCATTTAAGATGAACGTTTTCATAACTATATCTTTGCGCATATTTATGATTGTCATTTTAGAATAAATTTTAGAAATTAAAGAATTAAATGGTTTTAAATTTTTGATGCCTTTAGTGCATATTATAAAACTTTCCAGAAAATAATTCTACTTTGTGTTACACAAAAAGTGTTTGAGTGTATTTTCTTGCACTCCCCTTCCATCAGCACCAAGAAATGTAATTGTTCTCTTTTTATTCTGATATTTATTCTTCTGTTGTAGTTTATATTATATTCCTCATTAATAAAATTGAATGTTATATAAATTTGTGGATTATAAATTTTTGAGAAAACATTCTCTATTCCATGATCTTTGGCCACTTTTTAATGAATTATCTTAATTTTTAAAAATTTTAAAGTAAATCTATATTTTACTGAATTTAATTCATTGTCACATATGTGCAAATAATTCTCTAGGCTATAGTTTACCCTATTTTTTTAAAGGATTTTGTTAGTATAAGTTTTTAATGTGGCCAAATTGACTATTTTTTTTCTTCATGCCTTTCTTCTTATTATTATTATGCTTTAAGTTTTGAGATACATGTGCAGAATGTGCAGGTTTGTTACATAGGTATATATGTGCCATGGTTGTGTGCTGCACCCATCAACCCACCATCTACATTAGGTATTTCTTTTAATGTATCCCTCCCCAAGTCCCCTCACCCTCTGACGGGCCCTGGTGTGTGATGTTACCCTCCCCGTGTCCATGTGTTTCCATTGTTCAACTCCCACTTATATGTGAGAACATGTAGTGTTTGGTTTTCTGTTCTTGTGTTAGTTTGCTGAGAATGATGGTTTCCAGCTTCATCCATGTCCCTGTAAAGGACATGAACTCATCATTTTTTATGGCTGCATAGTATTCCATGGTGTTTATATGCCATATTTTTTTAGCCAGTCTACCACTGAGTGGTATTTGGGTTGGTTGCAAGTCTTTGCTATTGTGAACAGTGCTGCAGTAAACATATACATGCATGTGTCTTTGTAGTAGAAAATAGAATGATTTATACTCCTTTGTGTATATACCCAGTAACGGGATTGCTGGGTCAAATGATATTTCTATTTCTAGATCCTTGAGGAATCGCCACACTGTTTTGCACAATGGTTGAACTAATTTACACTCCCATCAAGTATAAAAGCATTCCCATATCTCTTCATCCTCTCCAGCATCTGTTGTTTCCTGCCTTTTTAATGATTTCCATCCTAACTGGTGTGAGATGGTATCATAGTGTGGTTTTGATTTGCATTTCTCTAATGACCAGTGATGATGAGCTTTTTATTGTATGTTTGTTGATCACATAAACGTCTTCTTTTGATAAGTGTCTGTTCATATCCTTTGCCCATTTTTTGATGGGATTGTTTTTTTTTTCTTGTAAATTTGTTTAAGTTTAAACAAATTTAAAATTTTTTAAGATCCTTGTAAATTCTAGATATTGGCCTTTTGTCAGACAGATAGATTGCAAAAATTTTCTCATATTCTGTAGGTTGCCTGTTCACTCTGATGCTAGTTTCTTTTGCTGTGCAGAGCTGTTTAGTTTAATTAGGTCCCATTTGTCAATTTTGGCTTTTGTTTCCATGGCTTTTGGTGTTTTAGTCATGAAGTCTTTGCCCATGCCTATGTCCTATATTTCCTAGGCAAAACCATTCTCCATGCCTTTCTAAATTACTACTTTTCACTCTAAAACATTACCTATTTTAAACTACATAGTTTATTATATACGTTGAAATATTTAATCTGGATTTTATGATTTTGTGATTTATGGGTTGAGGCAATGAACATCAATGGTTGGTTAATTATTCATCTTTCCCATACTGATTGGAGATGTCATTTTTATCACTTTATATGGATGTCTGTTCATTTTTGGATTTTCCACTCTGTTCTGCGGATCTGGTTATTCTTTCTCTGGCAGTATTGCACTGTTTAATTTAAATCAGGTTTATAATACATTTTAGAAACTGAAGGTAATAATCTTGATAATTATTCCCCCTTCTCTTTTGTTTGCTTTTGGTTTTACTTTGTGGGGTGCTGTATCATTAAGTAAAATGCTGGATTTTGTCTTAATGTAGATATCCTTAATCATCTCAGTAAGTATGTTTCTTTGGCAGTTTATAAAAGCTTTTATTTTCTTTTTATGGGATGTTATTTTTAGTTGACTTTTTGAAAACTATGTAGTTATGTATTTGGTTCCCTTTAACCATCTATTTATGAACCTGATATAATATATTTATAGATTTCCAATTTTGGCTATTTTCTTTTGGCCGTGTTCTCATAATCTACTGTAGATTTTCAAAGCTTTATTATTAACTGAGTCAGGTCGTGTGTGTGTGTGGTATTCATCTGAACTTTCTATCATATTTAGTATATTTAGGGTTACTCTAAAAATTAGTTGGGGCCTTTCAGTATTGTTTTATGTAGTTTAAATAATACTGGAAATATCTGTTTTTGAAGGTTGGAGGGAAATTTTTCCTTCAGAACTACCTTCTAAACTGTCTTCTACTGATATATTTTGGACAACATTTTTAATTCCTTTCATAACTATTTATCATTTCCTATTTTAAATCAATAAATGTGTCAGTTCTAATAATTTGCATTTTTTTCTATTAGACATAAGTTCTATTTTTATAATTTCATTATAGAAGTTGGATGTCAATTTTTATTTTGTGGTTTATGTTTAAATTATTTCAGTGTACTTGCAATGAGAAAATTTGGCTTCCTTTTCAAAATTCAAATGAAGACATAATTAAGTCTGGTTAAGCATTATCTGTAATAAGAAACTGAGACTAGTGTTTTTCTCTTCTATCTACCTATTTCAATGCTTACAGTTTGCTTTACTAAAATATACTTGTTTGGTAGAGTAGAAATTCCTCCTTCTTAGTCATGAAAGTCATGGAAGTTTTGATAGCACTTTCATAGTTGTACCAAATTCAGTGTTTTCCAATGGAATAGTCCAGCCTTGTCCTCTTTGAGCTAATGATTACAGAACAGCCAGAATAAGCAACTCCAAACAAAAAAGGGAACATATAATTCTTCTTCTCATTATTTAAGTCTTCCTATTACACTTAGGGTAAAATACGGAATTTTTGCTGTGTGGAAGGTTCTGCATAATCCAACTACAGCCTACATCATTGTTGGCTTTCTGTGGTCTCATGATCTCACCATGCTCTGGCCACACAGATTGCCCCTTATGTTCCTTTACACCAGACACTCCTTCCTGCTCTACAGCCTTGGCCCGTTCTTCTCCCTCTGCTTGGAACACTTTTGCCTCCCTGCAGCACTTAGCAAAGTCCTGCATTCCTTTAGTTCTCAGCTTCAAAAGGTCACTACCTCAGTGAGGCCTCCAAGCACCCTCCAAGCACCAGCCTCTCTGAATTAGATCTCCATGTTATGCTCTTTGATAAGCCCCTGGTTAATCTCATGAACTCTGGGGCAAGGATAGATTCAAATTCTGGATCTACTGTTCATTAGCTTTGTGATTCTGGGCAAGTTGTTTAAACTTTCTGTATATCAGTTTCCCTATTTACAAAATATAAATAAAAATGCCTACTCCCCAAGATAACTGGGAATTTCTACTCTACCAAATAAGAGTCTAAATGAGTATACACACACACACACACACACACACACACACACACACACACACCTTAAAACAGTGCTTGGCACATGTGAATACTTGCTTTTTTAGACTTTATTATTTCTTTTATATAACTTAGTGTACATAACTATACATTTGTAGAAATGTTTGTTTCATGTTTATTTTACCCCAATAGACTGTAAGCCTTGTGAGAGTAGGGTCTAGGTTTATTTATCACTATGTATCAGTTCCTGACAAAAGGATGTAGATATATATCTTGAATAAACGATTATTTATTGTTTATTTCTTTATGTTCTTATTTCTTTGTACTTTTAATACCCTTGTAAACTTTGCTAAAACCTTTCAAGAGATGTTTTCTCTTCATTTAATTTGTAAAAATTAAGACTCAGAATTTTATCTCTATTTTAATGATATAGTTTAATACCTTCATTGACTATTTTTCCCATGTCCTTTCACCAGACACCCAGTTTTATGGTGCAGAGATAGTTTAATACAACAAAGTGACTTTTATCACACAATCTCTTGCTGTGATAATTTTTTTTTTCTTTCTTATTGGTCCTCATTTTGAATCCTTTTAATGTTCACAGCAAATATTGACTGAATGGGGCGGGGAAGAGAAAATTTCTCACTACTGGCAAGATTCAACACTGAACCTATAAAACATTTCCATTTCCAGCAGTGTGGCTTCCCTCCTGTTGTCTTCTGGCATCCCCTTGCCACCTGGATACTTTGGTCATACTGTTGGACATGTCTGTGTTATTTAACTTTTTCTAGCACATACAACATTGGTGACGCTTTCAGCCTCTGGGAATGCCTATGATACATGCTTGTGATAATGCACTCTGCTAAACATTCAGTCGAGCAAATGAGTAATAACACACGAGATAGCCATCCTGCTAGAGGACTTTCTCATTGTTTACTAGGGATGATAGCAAGTGGGAGAAAGCCCAGCACCGCTGTGAGGGCATGCCACCCGTTAAGATAGAAATGGAGGACTGTTTCTGTTAATGTGGCTGTTTTCACAACAGACTTGTGAAGGAAATTGTCAACAGATAGGTAATTCCCTGAATCAGTTTCCTCTGTCTGTCGCTCCCTGCCTAGTGCTTATCAGCTATCAACTTGCTGTACTGGCCAAGGTTTAGAAACCATATTAAATAAAACTCATCCTTTCTCCCTTCTACTGGACCTAAATGATTTACTATGCACCCAGACAAACTCTGATGGAACCTGTCTCCATTAACTATGGGACCAAAAATCTTCATTCTGTAGAGATGAACAAATGGAGGAAAACAGAAGCTGGAGAAAATATAGCAGTTCAAAAAAAATGTCCATCTGAGTCAATATCTTCCCATAAAAAGCAGAGTTTTTATGAGAAATGCATGCAACTATGGAAAATATTGAATTTGCATTGCCAATGACTACTGAGAGAACTTAGCATCTATGAAAGCAAAAAGACCTGTCAAGATAGAGAAATCCAAAAAGACTACTTGGATGGTACAAACTACTTTTGGGGTGAGCTTATTTCCTTTTACCTAGGGCATGATAATAATTTGAAATCAGGGTGAGATACTTAAATGGCAAATCACTGCATTTACTGAAGAAGCCACCTTATTCATCTCTATCTAGATTTACTATAATTCCTCTTCCCATTTAGTGCAAAGAAGACCTTTCAATTTCAAAATGGGAATAACAAACTTAACTCATTTCTAACACCACTGGTATCCCAGGCACAGATGCCAAGTCCTCTTACAAAGTATTCACATTATATGCATGCTGCAGAACTATGCCATTGTATTAGTTTCCCAGAGCTGCTGTACCAAAGTACCACAAATGAAGTAGCTTAAAACAACAGAAATTAATTTTCTCACAGTTCTTGAGGCTAGAAGTCGGAAATCCAGGTGTCATCAGGGCCATACCACTACTGTAGGTTCTATGGGAGGACCCTTTCTTGCCTCTTTCTAGTTTCTGGTGGTCATTGGCAATCCTTGGCATTCTTTGGCTTGTGGACACATCATTCTGATCTCTGCCTCTGTTATCCCATGACATTCTCATTCTGTGTGTGTACTCTGCATTTTCACGTGACATTCTCCCTAAGTGTCTAAGGGAGAATGTCATCTGAGTCAGTGTCTTCCTATGAAGCCAAATTTTTATGAGAAATGCATACAACTATGGAAAATATTGAATTTGCATTGCCAATGACTTCTAAGAGAACTTAGTATCTATGAAAGTAGAGAGACCTGCCAAAATAAAGAAAGATAAATCCAGAAAGATTACTTGAATGCTACAAACTATCCTTGGGGTGAGCTTATTTCCTTTTACCTAGGCCAAATTTACTTTTTTTTTCTTCCAATAAAGTCTTGAGTTTACCCTAATCTAGTGTGACTTCATCTTAATTACATTTTTAAGGATGTAATTTCCAAATAAGATCACATTTACATGTCTTTTGGTGGAACACAATTCTTTTCATTCTTTTAAATTTTTAATGATTTTAAATTGGCAGATAAAAATGGTATACATTTATGGTGTACAACATGATGTTTTGATGTATGTATACATTATGGAATGGCTAAATCAAGTCCCTAACATAGGTATTACCTCACATACTTTTTTTGTGGTGAGAACACATGAAATCTACTCTCTTAACAATTTTCAAGTATACAATATACCTTTACTAACTAATGGTCACTGTGATGTACAATAGATCTTTTGAATTTATTCCTTCCATGTAACTGAAATTTTGTCTTTTGACCAAGATTTTCCCAATCTTCCTATTCCCAGCCTTTGTTAACCACCATTATATTCACTGTTTCTATGAGTTAGACTTTCTTAAATTCTGCAAGTAAGTGATGTCATGCAGTATTTATCTTTCTGTGCCTGGCTTCTTTAACTTAGTATGATTCCTCTAGGTTCATCTATGTTGTAAAAAATGACAGCCTTTCCTTTTTTATTGAAGGCTGAAGATTATTTCATTGTGTATAGGTATCATGTTTTCTTTATCCATTTATCTATTGATGGACACTTAGATTGATCTCATATCTTGGCTGTTGTGACTAATACTGCAATAAACATAGGAGTGCAGATATCTAGATTTTATATCCTTTGGATTTATCCCAGTAGTGAGATTGCTGGATTGCTGGATCATACGGTAATTCCATTTTAAATTTTCTGAGGAATCTCCATACTGTTTTCATACTGATTGTACTAGTTTGCATTCTAACCGACAGTATACACGGATTTTGTGGGACATCATTCCTCTCACTATTGTCATACAGCAACTACATGTCAAGTAGTCATTGGACAAGGTCTTTTCTTGATCCCCAAGTTCTGTTTCACTAGGTTTATGAGGATATTCATCTAAACATACTTTACCACAATATATGTCTATATCATTTAAAATCTCCTCCAAAATGCTCTTAAGATTTGTGGGGTTTTATGCCACTACCAAACCACTTAATACATTGTTTTAGTGAAGACTTACTAAATATTTTGAGTAGCAAATATACAATAGTAAAATTTCTACTTCTCTCTTTCATCAATTTCAATGTTGCCAATGTTTGGGTTCGTGGAGTCTTAACCATGAGTCAAAGTGTAGTCACCACTGTAGTTTGTATGATATGCAATGCAATTTATTCTTTGACCTCCTGAACCTCAATGCATCATAGTCCAAAGCCTCTGGGACCCACTTATTTTCAGCACTTTGTGTAGGGAATTACTTCTTAAAGTAATGGGTGAGATTTTGAGATTTTGACAAAAGACAAACATCCACCTTAATATATATTTCTCCAATGGATTTAGTAAGTTTATTTTCTGAATTGATTAGAAGGATTCATTTTTTTAACCTAAGAATCTCTGTGTCATAGTTATTGGTCCATAAATGCCAGAGCTTTTGTCAGAATTGGAAGCTTTCTTGATATGCTGTTGGACATAAATTAGGATCAAATTCCTCTGAGCAATAAAAAATTAGCTATTTTATGATATGTTGTAGTGCTATCGAATTGGTGAAATGCCTTGAAGTATATTTACTATCCTCAGGATTGAGAAACTAGTGTACCATTGGGTTGTATTATACCAGTCCATCATGTTGTCACTGAAACGAGGTTCCTGTCACCTAGCTCTAGTTGGAAAATATATTTGCTTGGAGGCCTGCCTCACAGGCTCTGCTCACCACAAATTTATTTATCTGCCGAGGAATAAAGCCTAATCAAACATATCAAGCACTACCATTTTGCTTTTTTGTCTCTATAATCAATGCTAACCCAAAACTTCATGGGAATTTTTCCCATTAAACTCCCATAGTCCCTATGGAATATGGAGACTATTCTTTTTCTTACAGATTCCCCTGCAGGATAATTTCACTTGTCTGAAATTCCCATAGGCACAGTTCCCCAAAGTGCTACGGCCTCAGTATCTGATATAGTAGAGTAGAATGCAGAGTCCTGGAATACAACAATGTTGTTAAAAGATAATTTTCAGTAAAGGGTAAAATCATGACTCTCATTTTTATAAATGAATAAAAATTAAAGATTTTATTGAACTAATACTTAATGAGGGAATCAATTAGATGTTAACACTGGGTCAAAATAGAATCCACAGAACAGAAAAATGTATAGATTAGAAATACTAATATGACTGTGAAAATTGAAGCAAAACTGGGTTTTCACATTAGGGAATGTTATAAAGATGAACAAACAGAAGGAAACAGACCGTGGAAAACATTTAGCATCAATAAAGAATGACCATCTGAGTCAGTGTCAATTGGGTCAATTGAACTTCTACTGGGCAGGACAGAATTTGCACGTGTTTAGACAAAAATTATTTTGCATTGCTATCAGTCACTCTCAATTTAGAGTTGTAGAATAGCTTCTGTAGAATCAGAATCAGACCCAAAGAGGTCTTCTGGAGTTTGGACAATACATAGTTTTCTACTGAGGCACACATTTTTTTCCCATGGTGGCAGTGTCCAGTGAAGACCTGGTTTAGAAGGTTTTCTGTTGCTTTTGATGTATCGGTTTCTAACATTAGAAAGAAAATCCCCTATGTTCATGTGGGAAAAAATTATGGAAGATGATGGAAATGTATTTACATGTATGACTGATGAGAGGGTGAGGAGACAGATAAAGAGAACAAAAGTGATAGAAAATCAGGAGGGACCAGCTACACTTCACAGGTTTTGGTGTTAGACGCTCAAAGGCCAGACAAAAACATCACTGTATATAAACCAGTCAAAACCCACGGGTAAACAAATGGTTTCAAAGCTTCTCTTCACACAGCAATGCTCTATAAATTTTCCCATGAATCCAGATGTCATGGGAAGGACAAAGGGAGAATAAATCCTCCTAAAGAAAGAAAAACAAGCCTGTTAGGAAGATTAAAGCTTGAATTAAATAGTTTTCCAATGTGACTAAGTTAGAGTTAGTTTATGAACTAAAAGAGGTCTAATTTCTTTAAATTGTCAAGTTTAAGCTATTTCTTCTATCATAAGGAGTAGGGTATCAAAAGCAAAATAAGATCAGTTATAAATATTATGAGGTGCCATTAAAATACATGTCAGACATGTTTGCATTTTGATCTGCCCATTGTACATCCCAGAGACATAAAAGGACATATTCCATAAATTTTTTCATACTAGAAAATACTACGAAGTTGTAAACAATGGGTATTTTCCTCTCCAATGTGTTGGAATTAGTTTGTTGGTGATTTTATTGAGACTACACTAGTGACCAAAATATTCCACAATTTTATATGCATCTCATTACTGTTAATTTTTTTCATCATTTTATAGACACCATTCTAAATACATTTATTGATTTCAGCATTTATTCAGTGATTCTCAAATGAATGTTTAAGATAGTCATATATGCAAATAATAATGCTTTTTTGTCAATATTTGTGCTTGCTATTTCTTAAATTTCAGAACAACATTAGATAATACTTCTGTGTTTAGGTCAATTTCTTTGTTTCTTTTTTATTCAAATGAAAAAGTCACGGGTTTTATGTTTGACTTAACATTAAGTATAATGTTAGCTGCTTTTTTAGTATTGATATTTGGCACTTCCTAGATATATCCTTTGACTTATCTACAGGTGTAAAAAGTCAAAAGGGAATGCTGAGTTTTTCTTCTTGACTTATAGAAGTAATGAATTATATTGATAATGTTTATGATATTGAACCATTCATACTTCTGAAACAAAACCACTTTGGTCAAAGTGTATTGCTCTTTAATAGAGTACTATATTCTATTTGCTGTTTTGTTTTTGGTTTCTTTGTCATTATGTTTTACAGCATTGAAATCAGTAAATATAAACTACAACTTCTAACTTTAAAATGTATTGAAGTTTGCTTTACGGCTGAGTATGTGAACTATTTTTGTAACTATTTCGTTGACATTTGAACAGAGTATAAATGTGATATGTAGAGTGTATATAATTTAATGTGGATATGTCTATTAAATTTAATTCATAGTGTTACTATTCCAGGCATCTATTTTTTTCAGTTTTGTTCTTCTTAATTTGTCAAAAACCAAGAGTTGTAGGTCACAGTTTTCTCTTATGATGATAGTGATATAAGAGTGAAGGAGAAATTGTTTAGGCAGATAGGGTAAGGAAGTCCTTGGTAAGGTTTTCCGTTCAATGAAAAGCAGCCCACAATCATTTTCTTTTCTAACAAAGAGCAGCCTGTAAAATTGAGCTGTAGACATAAACAAGCTGATAGCTTGCACAGGTGAATGCTGGCAGTTGTGCCAATGGGAAAAGGCTAACTGGGACTAGGCATGTTCACAGTCGTGGTTCTGTGTTCCCTTCTCTTTTCTTTGCCAGCCAGATGTACTGTAAAGAGCAGATAATATTGCCCAGGCCAAGTGGGCCAAGTTGGAAGTATATTTGCTTAATAAGATTAGGGTGGGGCGGCCAGGCTTCCCCACTGCTGTGTAAATGTCACATCAGGTCCAACCAATCTGTGGACCCTAGGTAAATCAGACACTGCCTTCTCGAGCCTGCCTATAAAATCTGGTGCACTCCACCATGGTACGGATTTCTCTTTCAGGTGACCCTCTCTCTCACAAGATAGAGAGCTATTCTCCTTTCTTTTTCTTTCTTTCTTCTTCTTCGTTTTTTTTTGTTGTTGTTGTTGAATCACTGTCACCTGAGTTGGAGTGCAGTGCGCAATCTCGGCTCACAGCAATCTCTGCCTCCTGGGTTCAAGCAATTCTCCTGCCTCAGCCTCCCAAGTAGCTGGGATTACAGGCGCCCCCACAATGCCTGGCTAATTTTTTTTTTTTAATTTTTTTTTATTTTCAGTAAATCCGGTTTCACTGTATTGGCCAAGCTGGTCTCAAACCCTTGACCTCTTGATATGCCCGCCTCCGCCTCCCAAAGTGCTGGGATTACAGGCATGAGCCCCCTTGACCAGCCCCCCTTTCTTTTTCTTTTGCCTATTAAACCTGCACTCTTAAACTCATTTCTTGTGTGTTCCTGTCCTTTATCTTTTTGGTGCAAGACAGCGAACTTTGGATATTTACTCCGGGCAATGATGCCACTTCAATGGCTTTTTCAGTTTCCTTTTGACTACTCACACATTTACTAAACTTCTGTTGTATCTCTAGGCTTTTCTTTCCCCTTTAGCATACTGTTTATATTTGTTTATGTCTACCTGTCTGATATTCTTTCCCTTAGTGTACCTAGGACATTGCTTTACTCACATTAGATAGTCAGTAGATACACATTGATTGATTTTATCATTTTCCCCAAGAAATATTCTAGAGAGAAATCTTCTCAACTGATTTCAAGTTTAGTATTTTAACCATTCCAGGATTATTCATATAATTTGTGCCTCATTCTATTATCATTATAATTTACCTATTTCAATAAGACATCTCTTATTCAAACTGTCAAAAGCAAAATTAGATCAAATGGAAAGAAATTTAAAAGTGTATCGTGCATACAAAGGAACATTTCACCAACCACAAGGCCTTATTAAAAGTGGTAAGCCCTACTCACAGCAGTTACAGCACAATTTTCGAAGCATAAAGGAGGAAGTATTTTGACCTTTCTTGTGATTGACTATTATACATTAATATTCTTTGTAAGGCAAGCAAATCTGTTTAAGTTGATTTGTCTATAGCTGATTAGTTTAATTTCACTGAATCATGCTAACAAGGATGTAAAGCTTACAGTTTGTGTTTCTTTTATGATAACAACTATTATTTCAGGAAACTCAAGATAACTTTTGACTACATGGTTACATGCTGTTGGTCTTGGAATATATCTATAGGGTGACCTCAGTTTTTATTTAATAACACTTACAGAAGTCTTAGTTACTAATTAATTAGTAGACAAGAACATTTTTAAGTAAAAAATTATTTTTATATTTATAGTTGGATTCTGCAAAAAATTTGTTGTGGCAAGAATTTCTCTAGGTTCTCTGAAAAGCAAAGCAAACCAGTAATGCTGAATTTACTATCCACTTTATTCCTTTTGTGAACACTTGCCCTTTCTTCACCATCTGTATTCTTTACAAGAAATTGTATTTTGCAAAACCTAGTATGAATGGTAAGTTCCTGAGTGGAGCTATGGTTAAAAATAACTTTCTGTCAACTGTTAATAAGTATTAGCGGTGGCTCAATGCTGTAGTGACCTAATTTAAACAGAATCAAAGCAGGCTGTGCTAAAGGGCATGAGGCATTGGAATCTTTTCCCACTTCCTCTTTCTTGTGTCTTAATCAAGAATTAGTATAAAGAGTTGCCCTTTCTCTGAGGCTGAGTTGCTTTGTGTACATTATGAATCTCCTAGTTTCACCAGTCAAAAGCTTTTATTCAATAGTGTCTGTTTTCTCACATTCTATATTTGTCCTTATCACCAAGAGAAAGTCTTCATGATTAAGGTTTTGCTTGTGGCTGGTTACAACTACCATGATAGATAAGGGGAAGGAAAAGAATGCTTGTTTATCTGTTATATAAAAATCCATGTAACTTGTAGGTTTTTTAATATATTGCTGGTCAGTGGAAGAAAAATAAAAAGACTCAAACTACTATATGGCTGAAGAAATTGTAAATTGCCTTACTGCCGGTGGTATAGATCATAGGGTATGTTTTTAAGGCTCGTACAAGTCTTGAGATAGAAGGGAAAATAATGTGAAGACATTGGAGAATATATGGTTATATTAGGTAGGGTTGTTTTAGGAATTGCCTCACTTCAGGGGTAAGCGCTTCTTCCAGATGAGACTATATTTTGATTATCTAATCAAAATCAGAACCCAAGAGAACTGGTAGTGGTCAGAGGTTTTTATATGACTTTTTTTTTTTTTTTTTNCTGATTTATGCTGTGGTTAAGTCAGAGACGATGTGGCATTTACACGATTAAGCCAGTGGCTCTTTTCAAAACATTCCCCTCAGGTGTGTATTTACCCTCTAGAAGACAAGTGAATTAGAGCAGTTCTCACTCTGGACTTGTGGTCGAAATGAGAATTCCCCGGGGGATTTAGTGGAACTCCATTTAGCCCTTTCAATCCTTTTTTTTTCCTCTTTGAGATGTATTCTTGCTCTGTCGCCCAGGCTAGAGTGCAGGGGCTTGATCTCAGCTCACTGGAACCTTTGCCTCTCTGGTTCAAGATACTCTTCTGCCTCAGCCTCCTGAGTAGTTGGGATTATAGGCGACTGCCACCGTGCCCAGATAATTTTTGTATTTTTAGTAGAGACGGGGTTTCATCTTGTTGACCAGGCTGGTCTTGAACTCCTGACCTCTGATCCACCCACTTCGAACCTCCCAAAGTGCTGGGATTACAGGTGTGAGACACTGTGCCTGGCCTTTATATGCCTTTTTATTCTCTAGTAAATGCAATTCCCAAATGACGTGTGCATATTACTGACACTACTTTCAGATCTACGGGTGGAGGACTTTGATTCTGTTAAATGGTCCTATGTTCTGGCTGCAGTTCCTTTCTTGGTAATTGAGAGTGAAAAGGAATAGAGGTGCCATGAGCTGTGGGGCTCTGAACCACAGGGCCTGACAGAGCAGACAGTGGGATGATGCTGAAATCTATCTCCTTCTTTTTAGGGCTTACACTCATAATAATTGGAGGGTGAGGTTCTTGCCAGGCAGTCTTGCTAAATCTTAAACAAAGCAACACACTTCTTTCTCCATAGGTTAGAGAGATATACATTTCCCAGGTATAGGTAGCAGAATCCCTAAATGAGAGTGTGGGTTTTGTTTATGCTCTTCATTTTTGTACAAACAGGGAGCTAAGTTTATAAGAAAGGGTACAGCTACATACGGCATACCACACTTGGGAACAAGGGTCACAAATGTAGTAATAGTCCCCTAATATCAAGAGAGGTCAAATCCAACATGGCTGATACCAAAAGCAATTTATGGCTCTAGGGAAAATTTTCCTGAAAATTCTCTAAACTGGATCTCATATGGAAATTCCATATAAATATCAGCATTTTAAATGAGAAATTAAGGCAAGAAACATTCTGCTTCTATAAGTCTAGGAGAAATTATGAAGTTAGTAAAATCTACATTTTGTTAATCTTCTGAGTTTTGTATATTATTCTGGGATTCTAAAGGACAATGATTAGAGGAAAAAGGCCGAGCAGTTAATTATACAACTAGATTGGATAGTACTTTTAAAATTCATGGTTTTGATATGCATAGATTATATGTAGCAACAGAATAAAAAATGTCACTACAAAATGATGAATAAAAATACTTGAAAAAAAAAAAGTATGATACAGAATTGAGAAATCTTATTGGTGCCAGGAAAACCAGAATTTTGGAGGGAAAAAAAACAAAATGTCATATATTAGCTAATGTCAATTCAGAAAAATGACAAGTCCCAATCATTTTAGGTTATTTGCCAATGTTAAGGATGTGCGCCTGGGAGGCAGGCCTATGCTTTCTCCCAAAGATGATTTTGAGGGCTCCAAATTAAAAGGGGAAAGTGCTGGATGTTGAAAAGTACACAATTTTCACATGAAAGGAAGGTAGGACAAAATAGTCATTCATGCCTTTGGGTCAGTGAATCTGTATTTTTTTTTTTTAAACATAAGATGACATAGAAAAATGGGACAGGGGAACAATCAGATATGCATTTGTGTCAGGTGGGGAAGGAGGGTGACTTCACCTGTACAGATAAGCTATCAATTTACATTGCCATGGTGTAATTTTAACATAAACACTTTAGAGTAAAGATCTTAGAGCTCACTAGGAATTTTCTTGTGGACAAAATATGTGGGAGGTGTGTAGCTTTTCTTCTTGTAGCCATCTTATTTAGAAACAAAAAGGGGGAGGCAGGTTTATGTGACCGAGTTACCAGCTTAACTTTTCCCTTTGGCTTAATGAGTTTGGGGTCCCAAGATTTATTTCCCTTTCACACTGATTACCTAAAGCTAGTTGTGCTCTGTATTAATTTTTTTTGCATAAGATTACTTTTCCCTCAGCATCCTTAGATAATTAGTTTCAGGACTCCTTAGATATCAAAATCCATGGATGGTCAAGTTTGTGGTATAAAATGGTGTAGTGTCTGCAGCTAACCTATGCACATCCTGTATACTTTAAATCATTTCTAGGTTGCTTATAATACCTAATACAATGCAAACGAATGTAAATAGTTGTTATACTCTATTGTTTAGAAATAATGACAAGAAAAACAAGCCTGTACATGTTCAGTACAGACACAGCCAACTGTTTTTCAAAAATATTTTCAATTCATTGTTGATTGAATTCACATATACAAAACTCATGGATACAAAGGGCTGAATGTACATTTATTATTATTTAAGGTTTTAAAAATTATTCAGAATTTAAGTAGTACAAAAGAAGTGTCAAATAGATGATTGATTAACCTCCTAATCCTTCAATTGAGGGGAATTATGATTAACATTTTGTATGCTTTCTTCCAGTATACTTTCCTATGTAATATGTAATTCTAAATTCAGATGAGTTTGCCCCTCATAAAATTATAGCATGGGCATTTTCCCTGTTATGACTTATCCTTTGTAAAAATTATTTTGCATTTTCTGTATTAACACAGGGTCTTTTGAACAAATAGCATTCTCAAAAAGCATCATAACCCAATTTTGAGTAAATACTCAGTGGTTTAATGCAAAATAGGCACCCAATAAATGTGAATCCCATCCACCTGCAGGTCTATATCTCTCAGCAGAGTGCCAAGCAAGAGAAAGACAGTCAATAAATAGTTGTTAGATTTAAAGCAGACCAGGGTAGGAGAGGCCTGGCTTTTTGGAATAGTGTAAGATTAATGACACACCTTTAAAAAATGACAAACGGCCTGCTCAGCTGCTAAATCTGGTGTGATTCTCTTAAAACAGTCGTGTCTGGTATTTATGCCTTTGTATCAGGCTAAATGTATCAGAGCAGGATTTTATGTTTTAGAAAACATGATTTGACTGATAGTATTTCTAAGCTGCATTACAATGGGTTATTTCTCTGTGACTACCATCTCATCTTTAAAACCCAGTTTGTGTTACTAGTAGGTAGTACAGCACTCGCCCATAGTATTCAGCTCATATAATGTTTGTTACAAGTGATTCTTTCCTGAAAAAAATTCTCATTTGCTGCTAGGGTACACAGTCCTGGAGGGGAAAGATTCCTCTGGTGGACCAAACCTCTTTTCACCTAGAGAGTTTAGTAACAAGCAAATTATAAGGCCCCATTCCCGAAGGTTCTGTGTCAGTTATTCTTGGGTGGGGACTAGCATTTTCCAATGTCCCAGTAGAGGATTGTGTTGTGTATTGTTGGGGACATGTTTTTATTTTTATTCATGCTATATTTACTATGTTGAGTAAGAATACCTCTGATTATAGAATGCTAGTGAGGGATGATAGGCAAGAGATTTTTCTAAGGAATTTTCTCTGAAGCAAATCAATCAATTAATCAATCAGTCTCTTTCCCCACTCCCTTTCTTCCCTGCAGCTTGACCTGTAGTTTACTATAAAGTATATATAATATGTATTAATATATTATATAAATATATAATATATATGAGTATGAATATAAAATGACTTTAGCTGCAATCTCATATTTAGAACCCTCTACAGAAGAACTCTAATTATCTGTCTACTTATATGCATTTTTCTTGTTAATTGAAATACCCCATGGAGCAGTGGTTTTAGAGGTGCTGTGAGGCATCCCTTCAGACTATGTCATAATGAGAAAAGATCAGGGCAAGGGGATGGGGTTCCATGAATCATCATGTCACCACTGCTTTAGAGAGAACAATGTTATATACTGGCCTTCTCAGTAAACAGTCATTTGAATCTTAGTTCCCGTGATCCTGCATATGTTTGAAAACCACTATTCTTCATCTTGCAAACAATTCTCATGAAGTTTTTTTCCATTTAAAAAGTAATATTTTAATATATTTTCACTACAAAATATTCAATGATATATTCCTGCAGTAGATTAAAGAAAGCTCTTTTTAAAAAATTTTAGGGTGAGTATGTAATGTAGCTTCCAAGCAAGAACATTTTTGGGAGTGAAAGTGTGGCACTAGTAATCAAGCTGGCATAAACTGAATCTCCTCTGGGCCAACCAGGACCTTTAAGGTCCTATACTATCTTTGGCAAACTCGTTCTTTGCCCCTTCTCATCTTCCTCTAGAGGTCACCACCAATTATACCTTGCCATATGTTTTTTCATAGTTAGGGTGAGATAAAGTTTATCACTTTCCTTTACACTTTACATTTTCCTCTGTTTTTAATTATTAGAAACAGTGCTGTGGTGGCAATACACAAAACTCTTAGGGAATATGTATGTGGAGCTGCTGGTTGTGTTTTCTATTTTAATCACTTATGTTCAAGACTTTTAAAAATATATTATCATCATAAACAGAGCCTATTGAATATTTGAACTTTACTTGATGACCTGCTATCATGATTATGGATATTGATTTTTTGTACTGCAGACAAACAGATAAACAGTCAGGCTCTCAGGGACTATTTACAATTACCCTAAGTGGCCCCTTTGAGTTATTGTGCTTGTTTATATTATTAATAAAATCATATAATTAAAAATCTGTTCAGGACCTAAGAAATTCTCAAATGCAATTTCTTTCCTTTACAGATTAAAATGCTGAGGTTTACAAAACTAAACTCATTTATAGAAGACCTAACAGATCTTTGACTCTAACCAAGGTCTCCTGGGTCCCAGGCTAGTTTTCTGTCTTCTCTTTAGTAGCAAAGCTCTCAGCTGAGTGAGTCATCTGCCTCTCAAAACCTCTCCGTCGACTAACAGGATTACTATTTTATTAGCTGATCCTTCTGTGTATGATAATGCCGCTCTTAACAAAATTTTTGGTTCCATATGACAAAGATCTGCACAAAATGCGCTGAAACAACAACAAAAAGTATTAATTTATACAATGTAAATGTCCAACAGAGAATTAGATTTAGGGATCCACAGGTTGCAGGACTTCCAGGTGTGTTCCCTGTCTCAGGCCCTACCTGTCTCCTCTCTCTCTTCTAAAGGTTGTCCTCAAGATGACTAATGAAAGCAACATAGTAGAACTTGCTGCTCTTGTTCTCTCTCCAAACTGCCTAGGGGACCCAATTTCTTATGTTGGCTTTTGCAAGAGCCAGGGGGAAATTTCTCCTAAAGACCCCAATAAAAAATCTGCTATGGCATCATTAATGGAAATGGTCATTCATGCCCTCCTAAAACAATCACTCTGCCCAGAGAGAAGAGATAATATGCTGGTTGGCTTTACTTAGGATTCTCTTTGGAGCTAGAGTTGTGGTTAATCTCATTGAAACCATATTGCTGGGAATTTGGAACAGGAGTTTCCCAAAAGACAATTTGGATGCTCTTGTTAAAGAAATTAGCTGTGAATGGTAAGAAGAGAACTGACAAATGGGCACACTACCTGAGACTTCACAAACATTTACTAGAACTGAGATGAAAAAAGAACAGCTAGGCGGCACTAGGCAAAGGTATTAGTGTTCCTTTTTATGATTAAATTTAGTGTTGGTGTTTTATGTGACCCACTCTACTTCTTAGATAACTTGAAAAAAGTGTTTTGGTGTCATTATTCTAGATAGTTGAGTTTTATGAGTTAATGATAATTGACAGTAGAGTTCCCCAAACAATTCGAAGAGATCAAGTAGCAGCTTACCCTTGAGTAAAAGGTGACAGAATGGTGAACAAGACTGATGGGAATTGGGTGTAAGCTTTAGCTACTTTCTTGCTGCTGTAGAATTTTAGGCCATTGAGTTAATTTGGGCAATCATTTTTTGTATAGAGATTTCTGGGCTCCTATGGGCCACTGGGCTCCCTGCTACTTTCTTTCATTTAGTTCTGTTTAACCTCTCTTTGGAGTTTATATGACCTCACTATCTAAAAGCTAAAAGTTAAGAATGCCAGAATGGACACTGAGAACAAGCAGTTCAGAGAGGGAATCAATTGCACTCTTTTTGGCCTTGGTAAGGACTGGGAGATGGTCTTTCAGTTGTTTTCCATAGTGGGAAATTAGATGTGACCATACGACTTGCTTTGGCCAATGAGATATGAGTAAAAGTGATGTGTGCTATTTCCAAGGGAAGATTTAAGAGTCAGAGTATGATCCAACACATTCTCTTTTACTGCCTTGTTATTTTTGGGAGACATTCAAATAGCCCAGTGACCTCTGTGAGATGAGTTCCCTGGTGATCTGGGATGGACATTTGGCATGAACAAAAGATAAGCTTGTTATTGTAAACCAGGGGTCAGAAAGCCATGAAAAGATTTTACTGAACCCTGTTTTAAACCACCCAGATTTGGGGCCATGTTTTGCTAGAGCATAACTCATTCTGACTGATACAAAATTAAAACAGTATTTTCTCTGAAAGTGTTAAGACAGATGTAAAATAACAACAACAAAAACCTCTAATTTCTTTTGTTACTTCTAGTAGGAGGCAACCCATGAGTGCTTAATAGTTTTAAACCTTGTTAGTTATGTGATTAGTATTGCCTTAGGCAGATGCCATGGGGTGTCTGAGAAATTGATTTTCAGAGTCTATGTGTAAAATAGCATCTTACCCTTCTTTCATGAGTAATCTAGCATTCTTAAAATAAACTTTAAAAAATATATTTGTTTTTTCTCTCTTTTTTCAGTTTTAGTGCATACATGATTCCAAAGATTGTGACTATAGTCACATGTTTCTTTCCTTCACTACTTTTCTAACTTTTCCGATAGCCTTTAAATTGTGATAAATATAAAGAAAACACCAAAAGTGCCAATTGCATTGCCTTTTCCAAAAAAGATGTGACTTTTAAATTAAAACCATTAAAACCCTGGCATCTCTTACTCACACTTTTGGGTGACAAAATAAGATTGATAAAGCAAAAAGAGACAGACATTTAAGATTTTGGCTTAGTGCTCCAAGCCATATACTTGAGGCTATTCACTTATTTTCTCATTCACTTCTTTAGGGATTAAAAAATCATTTTTATGATTTTTAAAGTTTGAGCTGATTTAGACTTATTGATCTATTATTAGTCTAAGATTCTTATGGGAGCCAAGATGTAGACACATGATTTGACCTAATTCATTTAAGTAGATAATGAGGGAACTAAATGCTAAGGCCATAAATTCGTTCTTCTAAATTATGATGTATCAATCTAGCCTTGCTTTAGTGTTTCAAGTGCCACAACCACAGTAGAGAATGTAAGTGCCACATAATCTGACTACCCACCTTGTCATTTCCTTTCCCTTATCCTCATCTATTATTGCACTCCTTGCTTATTTTGATCTAGCCACACTGGCTGTCTTTTGTTCTTGGTTACACCATGGGTTTTTATACTTGCTGTGTCCTATGCCTGGAACACTCTTTCCCCAGATATTTGTACAGCTCACTCCCTTACCTCCTTCCAAACGGCCTGAGTTGATCTTTTGCATTTAAAATAAAGAGATGGTTCCTCCATTCACTCCAAATATCCCTTACCTTGATGACAGCTACACTGTTCTTCCAGTTGTTGTTCAAGGCTGAGTTTTCTGGCTGTTTCCCCGAAGGCAGCTGAGGTTTCCGTCCTGGTAAGGAAAGCTCTGGCCACTGTAGTAATAGGTAGATAGGATCTAAAGTGGTTTCCCAGGAAATAACTTGATTTGACACTCTGATAATGGGTTTCCTTGTCAGTTCTATTGATATCTAAGTCTGTACAAATACTTTTTCCTATTTCCCAGTTTCCTCATTTGCAAAATCAGCGTACTAAAACAGATAACATATAAGCTTCCTTTCAGGTCCAAAATTCTAGAATTTTCTATAAATGTGTCTGTGGAAAATTATAGGGAAAGGGCAATAAGCTCATCTCTATTTATTATTTTAGACCCAACTTTTTGGGTCATATTTGAAATTGGATGGATACTGCTATATTTTTTTCTCTTCTGGCACATGCTACTGACTCTTTTCAAATTAAGAAAGGGAATCTGCTTTTTTTTTTTTTCCCTGAGCAAAAAGTAGATGGCTTTTAAGATATTTTAGGAAAGCCCTCTTAAGTTGATTAAAGTAAACTTTAGAGTTCAATGTCTATCAACAATTTCTATTACCTTGCTCTGAGTGAAAATATACACAAAATGCACATCTTTAAGGAAGCCTTTAATTTTTGTTCAACCTCTATTTATAGAACTCTTCAATTTACAGCTTTCAATGCTTACTCAGAAATGGCAACTGCAAGTAAACTACAGATTAGGAAATTGGAGGAGATTGTGGAGGTGTGTGTTTCATTTTAGGAGATAGAGTCTCCCCCTCTCCCACCTCTCAGTCCCCAAATACAAAATGTTCTGTGTAGAGGAGCAAGAACAGTGGTGGAGAAGGTCTGTTCACAGTTTATGCTAAGGATTAAACTTTTTGTTTTGTTTCAGTTTTTCTGTGAGTTCCCATCGTCAGAGATCTAGGCAGAGGAAACTCCTACAACATTTCAGTGGACCAAATCCTGGTAGAAACTGTAAATTGGGTTGAGAGTGAAGCACATAAAGCTTCCAGTCATCAGTGACCTGAGAAAGTATGATATGGCTCCCAGTCACCTGTGACCTCCAAGTACCTACACAGGGAGGAGACACAGGCACTTCGCTAGGTAGAGCTTTGCTTTATTCAAAGGAAGTAAATAGAAACCTCTCCACATGTTTGAGGAAAACTACCGTAGAACAAACAAAAGTGATAGCATTCAGAAGCCTCAAAGAAGGACTTATTCTTGTAAACTACTGAAAGATCTGGAAGTTATTTTTAAGACAAGCATTTGGCATCTTCAGAAGACAAAACAGCATTGTTTCTTTGAAAGAGAAGTAGGCATTCATTAGGAGAAAGAAAAGGAGATGAAAAAGCTGCAGAATTAGAAAAAAGTGTCATGATGAAACAAAAAAACGACCTCAGAGAAAATAAGAACCCAATAACAGAATTAAAATTCGTATTTTCAGCAATAAAGAAAAGCGCTATGCTGCAGAAAAATTAGGTACAAATGTAGAGGGCAATCTGAGAAGAGCATCAGTAATTTAAAAGAAAAGAGATAAAGAGAAAAGAGCCAAAAAGAGAGAAAAAGAGATGATTTGGATGACTTAAACTATAAATAAGAGGTACACTTGAAAAAGAGAACAGTACAAATAATTCAATGACTTTAAATGAAAGAGAAATTTAATGATTTACAAAGACTTGTATCTGTATATCCAGATTGAGGAAGCCCAATACATTCTAGGCAGAGTCAATGAAAAGAAACTCAGGCATAGACATTTCATTGAAAACATATTTAGATTCTCAAGATAAAGAAGAGATATTGCATAAGAATTGAAGCAGAAAACTTTATTTCTTCCAAAAATAAAAATAGATGTCTTTGGTTTTCAATTGTGCAATATGGAAAGCAAGATGTCTATGTAATACATACAGAATTTTGATGGGAAAAGACAATTTTTTTTTTTTTTTGAGATGGAGTCTCACTCTGTTTCCAGACTAGAGTGCAGCGGCACAGTCTTGGCTCACTGCAACCCCCGCCCCCTGGCTTCAAGCGATTCTCCTGCCTTAGCCTCCTGTGCAGCTGGGACTACAGGCGTACACCACCACGCCCAGCTAATTTTTGTATTTTTAGTAAAAGACGGTGTTTTGCCATGTTGGCCAGGATGTTCTCCATCTCTTGACCTTGTGATCTGCCTGCCTCGGCCTCCCAAAGTGCGGAAATTACAGGAGTGAGCCACTGCTGCCTGACTCTATTTTGTAGAATTTTAATTTCTGGAAGCATATATGTCAACATCTTGCAAATCATGGCCCATAGGCTAATGGATGTAGTGTGATATGTGTGTATGAAGTTGGAGGTAAAGTGATCAAGAGAAAACTGAGATTTAATAATTAATATTCTTGATAAAATAACATTATATAGTGTACTGTAGAACTCAGGGCTTTCATTGAGAATGCTGGATTAAAAGAATGTTTAGATCTAAGAGCAATATATTGGTCTTTGAGGAACTCATTATTTAAAAGGATTGCCTGTAAGAAATAACAAGATCTAAGGAGTTAACATAAAAGTTGGAGGCAAAAGTGGGAAACAGAAGATATTGGTGTTACATTCTGATAAGCTAGTACATCATGTAGATTGTCCAAAGGACATTCAAGTTACCAAATACATAAACAGGACTTGGTGAGAAAGGGAGGAATATGTGATAGAGTTTTGAGAAGTTCTTTTTAGAATATTTTAAAAATTAGATTTATAGAGACCAAGTCTTGCTTCATTGCCCAGGTTGGTCTCAATCTCCTAGCCTCAACCAGTCCTCCCATCTTGGCCTCCCAAAGTGCTGGGATTACAGGTGTGAGCCTTTTCCCCTCATTGAAAACATGTCTGATGCCATAAAAAGTAGATACAATTGAACTGATGCAGAAAAACAAAATAAGTGTAAGTATGACTTGCAACATACAACATAGAGAAGAATTACATGTAATATAGAGAAGAATGCCATAGGAGAGGTAAGAGCAAATCTTAACTAACAAAATCCTAGAAAATTGAAGCTTGAAGCCAATATTCACAAACAAGTGGCCATGGGAAAATTATTGGTGTAACCGATTAAGGAAGTGGGTCAACTAAAGCCATTTATCTCTTAAGATATGCTTAGTGTATGACAATGGATGTATGTTCCTCTATGTTAAAAGTCCTAAGATCATTCCGAACTCTGCTGTATGCTAAACAGACCTGTACAAAGCAGTGTAGTCTCTTCCTAAATGATCTAAACCAGTACTCATCAACAGAAATACGATGCAAGCCATATATGCAGTTTTAATTTCTCTAGCTACACTAAAAAAGAAAAATAAAACAAGCAAAATTAATGTTCACAATATATTTTCTGTAACCGAATATATCCAACATATCATTTTGGCATAGAATTGATATAAAATTGTTCATAATATAGTTTTTAATATGTTTTATTTGTGCAAAGTCTATCAAATCCAGTGTATTTTACACTTGAACGATATCTAAATTTGGATACCGACTTCTCATTGGAACGAGTTGATTTTCATTTATGTTTCATAAAATTCATAGTTGAAAAAGTAGATGCACATATGACAGTTTCAGATATGTTTAAATGTTTTCTAAACAAACATTTATTGTGTTCTGCTGCAGTGAATTGCAATTGCCATTCATGGTAAAATTTGTGCCTTACTTTTTTCTACTCTCTTTTTTCCTTTACTGTTTGGTTGTAATAGTACCTTTTGCACTAATTCTGCACTAATATCATATTCAAATATTTTAATGTAAAACATAAGAGTCTTTATTCATTTTCTAAACTCAAAACATAGATTGTTATAACTTAAGTAATAAGTATTTCAATGTAATTGCCAGTTCATTTTACAGAGATATCACAGTAAGTCATGCTGCTGCCTAAAATCTTCCAATAAGTACAATGTTAGATCAATGTGTAGAAAAAAAATCATTCGAATCAAACAATTTGTTGCCAGAGACTAGATTGGTGGTGTGTTTATACATGACTTGTCATATGTATGTTCATGCATGTGCTTGACATAAACACAGCAATACAGCATCTTACACTATACAATGGCTTCAGTGTAATGTCCTAAAAAGCAGTAAAATTTTGTAATTTCTCATTTTGTGCTTATTTGGATCTTCACTTTTTTTCTCTGTTAATCTAGCTAGTGCTCTATCTACCTTGCTTATTCTTTGGGAAAAAAAAAACAATTCTTGGTTTCATTGATCTTTTGTATAGATTTTTGTGTCTCAATTTTGTTTAGTTATCTAGTTTTATTTATTTCTTTCTACTGCTAGCTGTGGTTTGGTTTGTTCTTTTTCATTCTGATTCCTCTAGGTTCAATGTTAGATTATTAAATTGCAATTTTTCTGACTTCTTGATGAAGACAGTCGCACTATA
Source organism: Cebus imitator (assembly GCF_001604975.1). NCBI lineage: Eukaryota > Metazoa > Chordata > Mammalia > Primates > Cebidae > Cebus > Cebus imitator. The sequence continues at coordinate 1,034,493 of NW_016107613.1, read as the reverse complement.
AACTTTCCTCTTACTGCTTTAGGTGCATCCCAAAGATTTTGGTAAGTTGTAGCTCTATTTTATTAATTTCAAAGAATTTTTAGATTTCTGCCTTTACTTAATTTTTTACCCAGGAGTTTTTAGGAGCATGTTGTTTAATTTCTATATTTTGTGTAGTTTTCAGAGATCTTCTTGGTATTAATTTCCATTTTTGTTGCACTGTGGTCTGACAGTGTGCTTGGTATGATTTAAATTTTTTTTGAATTTATTGAGACTTGCTTTAACAAGAACATGTGGTCAATTTTAGAAAAAGTTTCATGTGCAGATGAGAAGACTATATACTCTGGTTTTTGAGTGTAGTATTCTGTAGATGTCTATTAGGTCCAATTTGTCAACTGACAAGTTTAAGTTCATAATTTCTTTGTTAGTTTTCTGTCTCAATGATTAAAGTCCCTCATTATTATTGTGTGCTGCTTACATATTTTCACAGGTCAAGAAGAACTTGTTTTAGGAATCTGGATGCTACACTGTTAGGTGTGTATATATTTAGGACAGTTAAGTCTTCTTGAATTGTACACTTTATCATTATAAAATACCTTTCTTTGCTCTTACTGATTGTTGTTGGCTTAAAGCCTGTTTTATCTAATGTAACAATAGCAACTCCTATTTTTTTTTTTTGTTTTTGGTTTGCTTAATAGATCTTCGTGTATCCTTTTACTGTGAATCTGTGGGTGTTGTGAAAGATAACAGTATAATCAATCTCACAGAAATGCAAAACATCCTCAGAGACTAATATGAACACCTCTTTGTGCTCTAGTAGAAAATCTAAAGGAATCAGATAAATTGCTGGAAACATACAACCTCTCAAAAATTAACGAAAAGAAAGTAAAAACCTGAAAAAAACAATAACAAGTTCCAAAATTAAATCAGTAATAAAAATCCATGAAGCAAATAAAGCCTTGGACCACAGGGATTTCCGGCTGAATTTGGTCAGACATAACAAAGAGGAAATGGTGCAATTCCTACTAAAATTATTCAAACAACAACAACAAAACGCAAAGAAAACGGGCTCCTCCGTATTTCATTATATGAAGTCAGCATCATACTGATACCAAAATCTGATATAGACACAATGAAAATGAAAGCTAAAGGCCAACATCTCTGATGAACACAGACACAAAAATCCTTAACAAAATACTAGTAAACTGAATATAGCAGCACATCAATAAATTAATTCACCATGATCAAGTAAGCTTTATTCCTGGGATGCAAGATTGGTTCGACATACACAAATAATATATATGATTATCTACACAAAGAGAATAAAAATGAAAACCATGTAAATATATCAATTGATACAGAAGAAGCCTTTGATAAAATCCAACATCTTTTCATTGTAAAATCCCTCAACACAGTAGGCATTGAAAGAACATAGCAACAAATACTAAGAGCCATCTTATGGCAAATCCATAGCTAACATCATACTGAACAGGCAAAAGCTGGAAGCATTTCCCTTAACAACTGGAACAAGACAAGGATGTGATACCCATTCTCCCGACTTCAACACAGTACTAGAAGTCCTAACCAGAGCAGTCAGTTCAAGAGAAAGAAATAAAAGGCATCCAAATTGAAAAAGAAGAAGTTGAACTATCTTTACTGATGGTATCATTCTATACCTAGAAAACCCTAAAGTGTCTGCAAAAACCTCCTAGCTGATAAGTCACTTCAGTAAAGTTTCAGAATATATAATCTATGTACAAAAATCACTAGCATTTCTAAATACCAAGAACATTCTAGATGTCAGACAAATCAAGAACACAATCCCATTTATAATAGTCACAAAAAAATGAAGTATCTAGAAATGCACCTAACCAAGAAGGTGAAAAAACACTACAAGAACTAAAAAATGCTTCTGAAAGAAATCAGAGACAACACAAATAAATGGAACAAATATACCTCATGGACTGAAAGAATCAATATCATTAAAATGGTCATACTGCCCAAAGCAATTTATAGATTCAATGCCATTCCTATCAAAATACCAATGTTATTTTTTTCAAGGAAATAGAAAAAAACTGTTTTAAAATTCATGTGGAACTGAAAAAGTACCCAAATAGCCAAAGAAATCTTATGCAAAAAGAACAAAGCCAGAGGCATCACATTATTTGACTTCAAACTATACTGTAAGGCTATAGTAACCAAAACAGCATGGTGCTAGTTCAAAAACAGATACATAAACCAATGGAACAGAATAGAGAACCCAGGAAAAACCTGGAAAACCTAAAACCATCTAATCTTTGACAACGTTGACAAAAAATGAGAAAAGGACTCCCTATTTATTAAATGGTGTCAGTATAGCTGGCTAGCCATATGCAAAAGAATGAAACTGGATCCCTACCTCTTATCGTATACAAAAATTAACTCAAGATGAACTAAAGGTTTTAAATGTAAGACCTAAAACTATAAAAATCCTAGAAGAAAACCTAGTAAATACACTTCTTGACATCTTCTTTGGCAAAACATTTATGGCTAAGTCCTCAAAAGCAATTGCAACAATAAAAAATATTGATAAGTGGAACCTAATTAAATAAAAAAGCTACCATTCAGCAAACAAACTGTAAACAATAAGCAGACAACCTACACAATGGGAGAAAGTGTTTACAAATTATGCATTCAACAAAGGTCTAATATCCAAAATCTGTAAGGAACTTAAACAAATCTATAAGCAAAAAACCCCAACTAACTCCATTTAAAAAGTGGGCAAAAGACACAAAAGGACACTTCTCAAAAGAAGACATACAAATAGCCAAAAAAATATAAAAAAGCTCATCATCACAAATTGTCAAAGAAATGCAAACCAAAACCACAATGAGATACCATCTCACACCAGTCAGAATGGTGATTATTAAAAAGTCAAAAAATAACAGATGCTTACAAGGCTGCAATGAAAAGGGGATGCTTATACATTTTGGTGGGAATGCAAGCTAGTTCAACTACTGTGCAAAGCACTTTGAAGTTTTCTCAAATAACTTAAAACAGAGCTACAATTCAACCTGGCAATCAATATCATTACGGGGTATATATCTAAAAGAAAACAGATCTTTCTACGAAAAATATACATGCACTTACTTGCATGTTCGTCACAGCACTATTCATAATAGCAGACTTAGAATCAATCTATATGCCCATCAAAGGTGGGTTGGATAATGAAAATATGGTATATATATATATATATATATACTATGGAATACTATACAGCCATAAAAAAATCATGTCTTTTGCTGGAACATGGATGCAGCTGGCGGCCATTTTCCTGAGTGAATTAATACAGGAACAGAAAACTAAATACCACATGTCCTCAGTTATGGGTGGGAACTAAACATTGAGTACACTTAGCGCCAAAGATGAAAACAATAGACACTGGGGACTACTAGAATAAGAAGGGAGGATGTGTGGGCTGAAAAATTACCTATTGGGTATTGTGCTTACTACCTGGGTGATGGGATCATCCATATCCCAAATGTCAGCACCATGCAATGTACCCTTGTTACAAACCTGCAGGTGTATACCCCAAATCCAAAATAAAACTTGAAAAAATAAAAGCTGGCAAATTTTTATTTAATGAAAAATATTTTAAATTGATTCAGTTCTTAAATTCAACTTCAAATTTGTTGATGTAGAAAGTCCTAAACGTTCTGGCATCTTTTTACCAATCTGACCTCATCTCCTGTTACCATCCCCATGTCACTTTTCTCTGGGCACATTGGCCTCATCACTATTCCTTGAACATGCTGGGCCTGCTTCCGCCTCAGAGATTTTTGCACTTGTTTCCTCTTACTGGAAAGTTCTTAACTAGATAGCTGTAGTGGGCCTCCTTAGAGAATGCTGTTTAAATTTGCTTCCCTTGTTCTCCACATACTTCCCTTGACTTACTTCACATCATAGCACCTGTCACTGCCTAATGTACTACATGATTTGGTTATATGTATTGCCTTTCTCAGTGCTGTTTTCTCTTTCACTGTATGTAGATAGGAATGTTGTCACTTTTTTTCATGGTCTACCCACGAAAGCAAGAACAAAGCCTAACACATAGTTGAAGCTCAATAAACGTTTACTGAATAGATGAATTTGTAAAAGGTAATTACTGAAGAATAGATAGAAGACCTTCCTGTTTTTAAACCAGGAGATGGGAACAATTGGAGGAAATATGCATTGATTTGATGAGAAGAAAAAATAAATGAACAGTAATAAATATGTATAAAATGAGGTGGAATGTAAATACAATCAAATAATTCATCATAGTAGAGTGAATGAATTAATGGTTTTATTTTAAAAGTACAAATCTAATTATATGATTTTGTTTTTACTTAATTGATTTTTAATTGACACATAACTGTCCACATTTTTAAAGTATATTGTAATGTTTCAGTGCATCCATACATTGTATAATGATTAAATCAGGGCAATTATATTAATTATTTTAAACATTTATCCTTTTTTGTGGCGATAGCATTCAAAATCTTTTAGCTGTCTTGAAATATACACTACATTGTTATTTGCTATTGTTGCCTTACTTATTCTTTCTGTCTCACTGTAAATCAGAAGTTATTCTTGCTCTTTTGTTGTTATTTTCATAGCTGTTGACCAACCTTTTCCAGTCACATGCTCTCCACCACCTTCTCTAGCCTCTGGTAACCACTATTCTACCATCTACTTCTATGAGATCAACTTTTTAAGATTCCACATATGAGTGAGATCATACAGTGTTTGTCTTTCTGTACTTTGCCTATTTCACTCAATATAATATCCTCCAGTTTCATTTGTTGCCACAAATGAAAGAATTTAATTCTGTATGATTACTGAATAGCATTCCACTGTATATTGGTACCTATATTTTCTTTATTAATTCATCTGCAGATGAGCATTTAGATTGATGCCATATCTTGGCTATTATGAACAGTGCTGTAATAAACATGGTAGTGAAGATATATCTTTGACATGCTAATTTCATTCCCTTTGGATATCCAGTAATAGTCTTGCTGAATCATATGATATCTCCATTTTAATTTTTAAAAATAAACTCTATACTGTTTTTGATAATGGCTATACTAACTTACATTCCCATCAATAGTGTACAAGAGTTCTCCTTTCTTTACATCCTTGCCAACATTTGTGGGGTTTATTTTGTATTTTTGATAATAGCCATTTTACCTGGGGTGAGGTGATACTTTGTTGAAGATTGCTGAATATTTTTTCACATATATATTGGTCATTTGTCTGTCTTCTTTTAAGAAAAGTCTATTTAGGTTTTTGCCCATTTTAAAATTAGACTATTTGTTTTTTTCCTATTAATGGTGTTCCTTATGTGTTCTGGATATTCACTCCCGTAAAGATGAATAGTTTGAAATAATTTATCTCATTCTGTAAGTTGTCTATTTATTGATAATTTCCTTGCTATGTAGAAGCTTTTTAGTTTGAGGCAATCCCATTTGTCTATTTTTGCTTTTGTTGTCTGTTTCTGAAGTCTTATTTTTAAAAAATATCCCAATTCAATTTTATGAAATGTTTCCTCAATGATTTCTTCTAGTAATTTAATAGTTTCCAGTCTTAGATTTAAGTCTTTAGTTCACTTTGATTTGATTTTTGTATATGGTGATAGAAGTTATCTAGTTTCATTCTTCTGTAGGTGGATATCCAGTTTTCTGAGCACTATTTACTGAGGAGAATATCCTTTTCCCAATGTACATGCTTGGCATATTTGTTGAAAATCAGTAGGCTGTTTAGTTCTCTATTCTTTTTCATTGGTGTATTTGTCTGTTTTTATGCCAGTGCCATGCTGTTTTGTTTATTGTAGGTTTGTAGTATATTTTGAAGTCAAGTAGTCTGATACCTCCAGCTTTGTTCGTTTTGCTAAAGATTGCTTTGGCTATCTGGGTCTTTTGTGTTTCCAAGTACATTTTAAAAGTTTTCTTTTCTATTTATGTGAAGAATGTCTGTGGTATTTTGAGGGATTGCATTGAATTTGTACATCACTTTGGATAATATAGACATTTCAGTAATATTCATTTTTCTAATCCATAAGCACAGTGTATCTTTCCATTTATTTGTGTTGGTTTTAGTTTCTTTTATCATTGTTTTACAGTTTTCATTGAAAGATCTTTCACCTCTGGTTATTTTATTTATTTATTTTTTGTTGCTATTGTCATTTTCTTGATTTTTTTTTAATAGTTCACTATTGGTGTATAGAAATGCTACTAACTTTGGTATGTTGATTTTGTGTTCTTCAGCTTTACTGAATTCATTTATAACTTCTAATAGTTTCTTTCCACTGGAGTCTTTAGCATCTTCTATACATATGACCATTTGCAAATAGGCACAATTTTGCTTCCTCCTTTCCAATTTGAATGTTCTTAATTTGTTTATTTTGCCTAGTTGCTCCTGTTAAAACTTTCAATACTATGTTGAACAAAAGTGGTGAAGATAGATATTCTTGTCTTGTTACAGAGCTTAGAGAAAAAGCAATCAACTTTTCCCCATTCAGTATATGTCAGCTGTGGATCTATAATATATGGCCTTCATTGTGTTGAGGTATGTTTCTTCTCTGCCCAGTTTGTTGAAATCATATTTTCTTTAAGAAATGGATAAAATATAGAAAAATTAGTAGAAACTTTAGGCCATAATTATAGTGGAAAGATCTAAGAAATTTAGTTAAGAAATTTATATATAAAGTATACTCAACTATGAATATAAATAATTTGAATAATAAAGTAGTAAGCTTAGTATTATAGATACATGTAACCTTTTCTATCTTCTACAAATAGTATAATAGACCCCAAATAAATTCTAGATTTTATTGGAGGAAAATTTGAAGAAAAATACCTCACACAATGTGTAACTCATGTATCGTTTGACCAGGATACTCTACATTTCCAATTCTTTACTATGAAAACACTTAACGCATGAAAAGAAAAATACACTGGATGCGGTGGCTCATGCCTGTAATACCAGCACTTTGGGAGGCTGAGGTGGGTGGATCACTTGGGATCAGACATTCAAGACAAGCCTGGCCAACATGGCAAAGCCCCATCTCTACTAAAGATACAAAAATTAGCTGAGCATGGTTGTGTGCACCTGTAGTCCCAGCTACTCAGGAGGCCAAAGCACAAGAATCACATGCACCTTTGAGAGAGGTTGCAGTGAGCTGAGACTGCAACTCTACACTGCAGCCTGGGTGAAAGAGCAAGACTCTGTCTTCAAAAAAAGAAAAGAAAAGATATATGTAAAGGCATGTTAATTGTTACATCATGTTTGAGTAGGAAGAAACTAAAAGTAACCTTTAGTTTATTAATGAGAATGATTAAATAGTTAATTCATATTATAAAATACTATATAGTGACCAAAAGGTAAATCAATGTTTTTAAAACATATTGCTAACCAAAACTGTTACAAAATAGTCCTGTAGATTTATCTTGTTTACTTAAGCAAGGCACAGAAACATGTAAGTGATTAGATAGAGAACTGACAAGAGTATTTTTTGAGAGCAGTCCAAGAATGTCAGATAAGGGGAGATCTTTCACATTTTGGTTCATTTACTTTTGGCAGAATTGAAGAGTATAAGATGATTTTAATTTCTTCATTAGATTTCTATTTTCAGTATTTTCTACAATATACAACTATAACAGTGAAAATAAATTGAACAGTTTAAAAAATTTTTAAAATTCTTAGCAATAGAAAATAAATATAAATCTATTTATTATAATTCAAAGAAGAGGAAATAATGGAAAAACTATGTTTGTTGAGTGTCTCCTATAAAGAGGGTAATTGACAATCAGATGATAAGCAGCCATCTTAACAGTTCAATAACATTTTACATAATAAGTCAAATCTATTCAAGAAATTGTTAATGTAGTCTTTGAAAACCTGGTGGAATTGTCTTAAATGATTGTATAATATTTGCTGGAAACTAATGGTCCAGAAAATCTTGCCAATTTAAATCAATGGATAATTCTGATATACTTCCGTCCCTTGAAAAATGTTTCAGAATGGTAAACAAGTTTTACTGGGAAGTAGAGAATGTGAGCAAAAAAACCTAGAAGAGTTATCATTAGCATAATCTAGGATAGTTAATTCATATTATAGAATACTACATGGTAACATGTTATAATCAACAGTCACGTATCTTTGGACTCATTCTTTTCAAATATAGAAACACAGGCACATTATTTGCTTCATTTCATACTACTTTAAAAACACATCCCTTTCTCTACAATGCATTTACTTTTTCTGTCAAAGTCTGTTAAGGGTTGCTCTAAGTACTTAGCTCCCCACCTCACTGTGAACAATAGTCTTTTAGTACTCAATTGGCATGGCTGTAAAAGTAGATTATTACTAGACAAATAAGAGTATATATGCTTCTTAAAATAACTGGGCAGATACAGTGCTCTTCAATACAGAATAGACCAAATGAAGGCAGAGGAGAAAGGATTAAGCCCTCATGTGCCAGTGCACCCTCACACACATATGCACACACACACATACACACACAATTCACATATGTATAACATATACACACACAAGAACTACAGGAAAATGCTAAGTAAAGGGTGGTAAAGCAATGAGAAATCTAAACATCTGGAATGAAAATGTAGTATGGACCAAAGACAAGTGACTGTGTGAGTTCAGCTCTGCCAATTTTTGAGGGAGAATAAATCTCTTATGAAAATTCTCTTACCAACAGCCTGTAGAGGACTTACTTAGGTATATGGACAGCTCATGTTTATCATACAAAGGGGTGATAACCTCACTATGTATATTATGCATATCTACTATGGTAGTAAGGCAGCTTCTGTTTATAAATAATGTAAATTAACTTAACATATCAAATGTTAAATTAGATAAAGTTTTACTTGAATAATAATACCAGAGTACTGGGGCTTTTTGGTGTCACCCTAATAATTGACCTCAAAGTAGCAAACACACAGAACTATCATCCCAGCATGAAGCATGTCATGTAAGAATTCCACAGATTTTGTGGAGTTGTATAGTGTCTCTTTATATAAATTCAATGTTTTCATTTTTGAAAAAGAAAAAAAAATTCGGGAACCTTATTTCTCTTTCCTATATATTATTTTTCAATTAACATTAGATTTAAATATTTAAAATTAATTAGTTAAAAGTTTGATGCTTCTTTAAAAACTATTAATAAAAACATTTTAAGAAATTGAAAAATATATACCTTCATGGTTCAAAATTATATACACTATTCAATTTCTTAACATATTGTCTCTTTATTATGCAACTAATGAAAACAAATATCATGTTTCCATCTTTATAGCAATTTCAAATTGAGAATTTTTGATATTGTTTATATTCTCTTAATTTTTCTCTTCTATATTTCTTCTCAACTCTTTCCAATCTAACTTTTGTGTTATCCGTATTTCAAAATAGCTTTTGCTGATCCCAATAACTTTCATGTCACTGAATCCAAAGGAATTTAAATGAACTCTGACCAAACTTGGGCTCTCAGTAGCATTTGAGGCTGTTGATCACTCTTTGCTCTTGGAGTCACCAACTTCTTTGGTTAGGTTCACCTTTTTCTCTGAATTCTAGACCTGAGTATCTCACTGATAACTGATATTCCTACTGAGTTTTCTCTAGCCTAAAGTCTGTTTTTCCAAAACTGTTCTTTTTTTATTTAAAATTAAAAAAATGAAATTATTATGCATAAAGAGTCACCATCAAAACTTCCTTCTTCAACCTAGATCCAATCAATCACCAAGCACTAACAATTTCTTTCCTAAATACCTTTGAAATGTTTTAAATCCTTGTTTTCTTCCTATCATAAACCCTCAGATGGACTTTATTTTCCAATGGGTCTTTCCACATTCTCTTGCTTGACATGCCTTGCTGTATTAGTCTGTCTTCATGGTCCTATAACGATACTACCTGAGACTAGGTAATTCATAAATAAAAGAGGATTAATTGACTCACAATTCAGTGTGGCTTCAGAGGCCTCAGGAAACTTACAATCATGGCAAAAGGCAAAGGGGAAGCAAGGCATGTCTTACATAGCGGCAGAAGAGAGAGACAGAAAGAGCAAGGATGTGCCACATTTAAAACTATCAGCTCTCATAAGAACTCACTCGTTATCATGAGAGCAGCATAGGGGAAGCCACCCCCATGATCCAGTCACCTTCTATCATGTCCCTCCCTCGACACCCAGGGATTACAATTCGAAATGAGATTTGGGTGAGAGCACAGAGCCAAACCATATCACTTGCCTTCCTCATTTTAGCCAAAGTATCTTTCCACATCGATATGGTCCCTATCCTTGAACATATGGCATGAGATGGAGGGCAAGATTCAAAACCAAGGAGCTCATCACCAGCACTCACGTTCTGCATCCCTCTTTCTTTGTGTACTGAAGAGCTGATACAAAAAACTAATCCTATTGTTTAGGTCTGCCTTCTTTCTCCTACCTCCAGCCCTCTTCAAAAATAATTAGAAGGGAAGTAAAAGAGGAGAACAGCAATATAGAGAGAATTAATTATTTCTGTTTTCTTTCTCAAATCAAATCTGAGAGAAGTGAAATGGGATTAAACAGTAAATTTTAATGTTTCTGATGAAAATTAAATTTATTAAAAGAGAATGAATTAATATTTTATTTAATTTGCACATTACATTTGTATGTTAAAGCATGGTTTTGCTATACTTTCAACTAAAATTTATTAATGAAAAGGTTTCAGAACACTATTCTTGCTTCTGTAATGCTGAAAAAGAGACTCCTGCACAGCATTTCAAAACACAAAAAGCCACCAAACTTGAAAAGCATATGTGAAACTAGTATTTTTCAGTTTGGTACAATATTGGAAAGGTTGCCTGGAGTAAACTTTTGATAGATTTTCTTAGCTAAAGAACCCAGAAAATTCTCAGTCTTGCCCAATCACACTTTCAAAACATGAAGTACCCAAGCGTGCTAGACACCCAGGAAAAATAGCAAAGGGCAATTTCAGTAATTTTTTATCAGGCACCTCACAACATGCCAGGTGTATATGAGATGTTTGCAAAGAGAAAAGCCATTCTTATGCTAAAAGAGACTGAGCTCCAAATTTCAATGTAGTCTTAATGCTGAGCTGCGCTGGATGGCATGTAGCAAAAAAAGAGACATACCCAAAGTGGCAGATGAGTTTGATATTTAAACCAGAAACACATCATCTCCCTCTCACCCAACTCCTCCACTTTGAGTTTTTTTTATACAGTATATTTGTGTTTTTTTATCACATTTAAAAAAAATTAATAAAAATATAACCTATGGATAAAGCACAGCAAGGGAAAGATGTTCTCCAAGGGATAGCACAGAGTTTGTCATTTCCAGTGGCTCATAAGAAACCCCTTCCCTATTTCTCTAGTGGGAGGCGACTCTAGGCTAATCTTAATACAGGCACTGCATGGGAGAGAAGAGAGTGAGGGAGGAATCTCAAAAAGGAACCACCCTCATGGAAGCCTTTGTTAAGCCGGACTTTGCCAATTCATATTAACTTTCCTTGTTTGCTTTAGAGAGGCGGGAGGAATGAGAGGAAAGAATTCTTGAGTTTACTGAGGGAAATGATACAAAAATATATAAAATTTGGATAAATGCTCAACTATTCAAATGTAAAGATTAAAATATGGGCCCAAAACGAAACCAGAAAAAAATTCTAACTCAACCACTGCATAAAATCTAAAGCTAAGTAACTAAAGAAGTTGAAAATTTTTGAAAAAAAAATATCAAGCAAATGAACCTAATAGGAAGAAGTACCAAATTCTTAGAACAGTGAAATCAAGGCACAAAAAGCATCAAAAACCACAGACAGTCCTGAATTAGAACACTTAAATTTAAAAATATTCTAATGTACTTTCTACACTTAGGTCAAGAAGAAATAGAAAGAAAATAGCAATAATAGGGGATTTTAAAGCATGGATTTCAATCTCTGAAACATTAGAAAGAAAAAAATTAACATGTGGAAGGTATCCACAATATAATTAAAAGGCTCATTGATTCAATATATTTCAAAATTTGTACACTAAAGAAATGACACTTTCTTTTCTAGACCATATTGAACATTTGCATTCCTATTTCCTGTAGGAAAAATGAAGCATGAATTCCAAATAGTAAAAAGACTTTTTTTGAGCTTGCAATTAATATAAAAATAAATGAAAAATCACAATATAACAAACTAAAATTGAGAGGGTATGGAGGAAGTGTAGAGGAAGTATGGGTGTTAATTTGCTCATAATTTCTTACAGAAAACCATTAGGTAATGTGTAAAGATAGAAAACTGAGAAATAGGGTTAGATGTATTACTAAAAGTTATCAAAATAATCATCAGAACAACAACACATGGGCAAAAAAACCTTCCAAGTTATCAGAAGAAACACCTGAACTACACATAAAATAAATAAAATAGAAACCAAATATCAAGATATAGAAAACAAAGGGAGCATTAAGAGACACATGGAAAGAAACATAGAGCTTTAAGTATAACATAGATGATGAACTAAGATTAAATATCTGTCGCTGTATAAATAAAGTCATGAGTTGCTTAATGATGGCAACACGTTCTGACAAATGTGTCAGGTTATTTCTTTGTTCTATGGACATCATAGAGTGCGCTTAGACAAACCTAAATTGTTTAGCCTACTACACACCTAGCCTATATGGTATAGCCTGTTAATCTTAGGGTACAAACCTGTACAACACATTATTGTACTAAACACTGTAGGCAATTGTAACAAAATGGTAAAATCTTGTGTATATAAACATATCTAAACATAGAAAAGGTAATATGTTGTGCTACAACATTACCATGGCCATGACATCACTAGGTAATAGGTAATTTTCACCTTCATTATAACCTTATGGGTCCACCATCATATATGTGAACCATTGTGAACTGAAATGTTATGTAGTGCCTGACTATACATATATGATTTGATTCACTCCCAGAGTTCGTCATTTAGCAGATCTGGGGTGGGGACCAAGCAATGAAATTCTAACAATTTTCCAATGAAACTGGTTGTGCTGTGCCAAGAACACGTGAAATATTGAGATAGAGATACCACTAGCTAGTATGATGATGACAGAAAGAAAAGTAAATACAATTCTATTAGGTAAATAACCACAAACACAGAAGAAGACATTAATTCAATGGTTGTCAATCTTAAATGCCTGTTTGAATTACAAAAACTGATTCTCAGGTCCCTGTGTGGTTGGGTTGAATCAAAATATTTGAGGCTGGACTCTTGGTATGGGCACTCTCTGAAAGCTCCCAAAATGATTTTGTTACACAGTATAATTGAAAAGCATCAAAATAGGGTATTAGTTATATTCTATTACATCAATTTGGAAACTGGGATTTTAGTTGAAAAAATTTCCCATTTCTCAAGTCTAAATTTCAAATGAGAATTCCAGGCTATAGATAGAAGTATATCCCAGCATCTCTTACTTTTTTTAATTGTTCCTTCTGGAGCAAATTACATTTTTGAACAGAAAGTTTAGGAGGAAGAAATGAATATACTACACTTACTTCTTCTTAGGCATTTTTTCTTTCTTCTGACTGCAGATAGGGTGCTTTCTGATCTGTTTGCATATAAAGCAGTGAATGTTTTATACTGACATTCTGTGATAGGATGTCTGAGAACTTCAATTATATCTGGTCCTGAAAGATAAATTTTCAAACTCACATAGGTATTGATATGTAATTCACATACCATAAAATCGAGCCTTTTGAAATATAAGATTCAGTTGTTTTTAGTATATTCAGGGTTGTGCAGCCATCTGTCTTTTTCAACCATAGGTAGCCAGTAATCTACCATCTGTCTTTATGGATTTTAAAATTTTGAACACTGAAAGATCAATTTGAAGTCTGATGAATTATTAGAAAGTTCATTGTGTCCTCAAACCACAGGCATTATCCATCCAGTCTGTACCTAAGAAAAAATCTGATAACTTGATAATCTGTCAGTTTCCTGGTAGTATATGTCAATTGGTTACCAAATTAAGAAGAGATATTTAGGTTTTCATAAAACTCTTCCACTGGACAAAAATACATTCTTTCTCAAAAATATTTACCCAAAATGACCATAAAAGCTACGAAAACATTAAAAAAACATAAGAAAGTTAAAAAGAGCCTGATGTCAAAACAGAAATCATAAAGAGCATGATTTATTTACTAGACTATTATATAAATTGAAACTTCTGTACCTCAAAAATAACCATAAACCACGTTATGCTGAATATACAATGTACATGTCCAGTAATGAGTTGATTTATAAAAAGGTTTATAAGTCAGTAAGAAAAAGATATCACAATAGGAAAAAGGGCAAAGGATATGAACATCCAATTCAAGATGAATAAATTTTTTTTTAAAAAGAGTTAGCATAGGAAAGAATGTTTAACATCATTGGGAAAAAAAGATACAAATGGAAACAGTGGGTTCTTCTTCACATGTAAGCAGATTGATGTATTTAGTGTTAGTAAATATGAAGGAAAATGGAAATATGTTGTGAGAATGAAGAGCTCAAATGCCACAGCAATGCTAAGCAAAAAGAATTAATCTGGAGGTATCACATTACCTACAGAAGTGAAGAAACTATTTACAAAATGATGCATCCAATGAAGAGCTAATATCCAAGTTTTATAAGGAACTCCTATAACTCAACAAGAGAAAAATAACCCCATTAAAAATTGGACAAATAACATGATCATATATTTTCAAAAGAAGATATACAGACAGCCAACAAACATAAAAAAATGCTTAACATCACTAATCATCAGAGAAATGCAAATTAAAACTACAATGAGATACCATTTTACGCCAGTCAGAATGGGTATTATTAAAAAGTCAAAACAAAAGGATGTTGATATGGATGCTGAGAAAATTCTTATACGCTGTTTGTGAAAATATAAGTACAGCCTTCATGGAAAGGAATATGGGGATTTCTCAAAGAACAAAAAATGCAATTACTCTTCTATCTAGCAATTGCACTACTGGATGTATACCAAGGAAAAATAAATCATTACATTAAAAAGGTACCTGCACTTGTGTGTTTATTGCAGCAGTATTCATAATAACAAAGTTATGGAAAATCTGTGTCCATCAATAGATGATAAAAATGTAGTGTGTGTGTATGTATGTATATCTTTATTTTTAGTGAAATGAAGAGACAGAAAATAAAAAAGCACATGTTCTTCTAAATGGAAACTAAACAATGAGTGCACATGGCCATACATAGTGGAATAATAGACATTGGAGATTCCAAATGGTGGCAGGGGTGGGAGGGGGTGAGGGATGAACTACAACCTATTTGGTACAATATATACTACTCAGGTGATGGGTCCACTAAAAGCCCATATTTCACCACTATGCCATATATTCTTGTACGACAACTGCACTTGTACCCCTTAAATAAAAAAAAGTAATTTCTAAATAAATAAATAATTCAAGTAAAAAGGAGAAAACAAATTTTCTTAGGTAGTATTTGGACATTGTGCTCACCTATATAACATCTCGCTTCTAACCATGTTTCTAACCAGTGCTAAATGCTAAAACCTTAATACATAATGTGGCCAAAGAGATAACAGAGGTAGTGACAGAAACCCAGTGGAGGCTGTAGCAAACTGCCCTTCCAAAGACAATCAAATTCTGAATACTGTTGCTGTGCTTACTGTGTCTTGTTCTTTGATATTTTAATAGCAGCCAGAAATCTCAATATTTATGTGACTCTCCTAATTTTTCTATTTTAGAAACTATTTCGATGTTAAATAAATCACAGTGTGGACAAAGCAAACATATCAAGTGTATCCCTGGGTTAGCCTCCTCTGGCTTAGATCAGAGGAAATAAAAACATATCCTCTTCACTCTACAATTCCTTCCCTCCGGAGTTTAGATGGGAACTACTAATCATTGCAAACAAGCTATAATTTGGCGGCATTAGAGGAAGATCAACATTTCCCTGGGCAAGTTATTAAGAGATTTATGGTTTAGAGGACTTTAACATGCTTTACTTGGACGAATGGGAATAAGGAGGTTAAATGAATGAGAACCAAAGGCATTGATATGTAATCTGTATTTGGAAAATGTTGCTTGACCTCGTAGATTCTTTTTCTCCTTTATGCCAGTACTACCTCTACCCCTATTTCTTGAAATTGTGACCAGCTGTCTGCAATATGTTTTTCCATATCTTTTGATGAACATAGCTTGATAGTGTTAGAAAAACTGCACTCTGCTAGGATGCCACATCATATCATTTGAATTGATGAATAAAATGAGAATTCATTATCTGCAAGGCATTAGAATGCAGCCTGGGTTACCCAGCTTCACATAACTTTAGGGGAAATTTTGTAGCACAATCTTACTTTTGTATGTTTTAGACTTCTTTAGAGAATGATAAGCACAAATCATTGTACATGTATGTAGTAAATCTGTCAAAAGTAAGCAAAGTGAAACACCTATAGAACCCCATAGATTTGTCAAAAGTGAGAGTAAATGTGTTGGGGAGGTATGTATTACATGAGCTCCTCTTTTATTATATTCTAGTCTTAAACCATTTCTTTAACTTGTAGGCAGATGGCGATGGGTAATTAAAATGCTAGCAAAATTATGGAAGGTGAAAGTAACTTATACATCTCTGTAATGACAGACATGAAAAAAATATGCACACAGTTTGCAATGAAACGATGCAAAGATGAGGAATAAAATAAAATATGTAGCTGGGTAAGATAACATCCATCAAGGTGTTCTCTTTTCCTTTGTGTTTCACTCGAGAAAGACACTGATTTATACCTGAGGACTAGAAGAAGCAATGCAAAATTTTTCAAAGAAAAATGAATACATATATTTCTGGATATTATACAAGCAGCTTGAAAGCATAACTTTTGATTGGTTGTGCTTTTATTACTAAGGATAAAGGGTGACAGTCATCAAAATTTAAGGTAAATAATTACCATAACTTTTAGTGCAAATTCATTAATGCTAACTTGGGAAATTACACTATTAACTCCCATAAACTAGATTAAATTTTAAAAAGGGAGAAATGAGATAGAAGCTTTGCTTTCCCTCAATATTTTTTCCTTGCTATATTATTTTATTTAAAATTATTTTCAAGGTAACATATTTTAATGATAAGTATTGAAGACTAGAAAAGCCACTGGAAATTAAAATAATCTGTAATCGGAATAATCATAGTTAATTATTTGAATTGTTATAAATTCCAAATGGAATTGTAATACTATATACTGCTTTTTAACTCATTTTCTATTGTATTTAAATAATTTTTATGCAACCATTTAAAATTATCCCTTATTCTTCTATTGTGTGAATGCTGCCTGGTTAAGTAAATGGTGGCTTCCAGTTGTTGATATAATCAAATTATTTAAAAATTTAAACTTAAGTATTTTAACTCCATAGCAAAATACCAGAAATGATATTGATATGGGAGTGGGGTAAGGAAGTTCTGGGAAGAGAAGGATGTGGTCCCTGGCAAGGGCTCCACCCCTGGGCCTGTACCCATGGATCTAGGTGAGGACAGGCATTTCTGTTTTCCTGCCCAAATGTTGCATTTCCCAAGACCACCCTGCCTTGCCACATCCCTAGCCTGTGCCTGTAAAACAACCCCAAGAACCTAATGGGCTGTATCACCTGCTGATTGAAGAGTATCAGGGCTCGAAGGAACATAGGCAGTAGCCAAAGAGTGGTTACAGCAGGCTGTGGGCAAGACCGAGTGTTGTGCTGGCTTCAGGTGCAACCCATCACATTCATAGTGGTGGTAACCACAGTAGTTCTTGTATTATTACTCCTTGCCTCCCACTAGTTTTTGGTGACTCAGGATAAAGAGACTCTGTATGTTTGGGAGAAAGTAAGGAAAAGGAACAAAAGTTTTTGCCTGGAAGTCCACAGAATTCTCCCGTATCTTGTCCAAGACCATTATACGTTACTTCTATGGGTCTTGAAGAACCACAGTGTTACTGGGTTTGGGATGTCCCCTGAAGCAGAAACAGTTTAGATCATAAGACCTATGTCTTTTCAAATGTCTGAAAAGCCTTTCCAAGCAGGTTGACTACAAATAAACCCAAAGAGCTAAGACTACTATGAAAACCTAACCTTAATGCCCAGACAATGAAGAACATCTACTGGCATCAACACAATCCAGGAAAACATGACCTCAACAAATGAACCCTAAATAAGGCACTAGGGACCAATCCTGGAGAAATAGAAATATGTGACCTTTCAGAGAAAGAATTCCAAAGTAACTGTATTGAGGTAACTAAAAGAAATTCAAGATAACACAGAGAAGAAATTTAGAATGCTATCAGATAAATTTAACAAAGAGATTAAAATAGTTGAAAAGAATCAAGCAGAAATCCTGGAGCTAAAAAATGCAATTGGTGTGCTTACGAATGCATCAGAGTCCATTAATAGCAGAATGGATCAAGCAGAAGAAAGAATTGTGAGCTGGAAGACAGGCTATTTGAAAATACACAGTCAGAGGACACAAAAGAAATAATAAAAAAATCAATGAAGCACACCTGCAGGACCTAGGGAATAGCCCCTAAAGGGCAAATCTAAGTGCTATTGGCCTTAAAGAGAAGATAAAGAGATGTGGGTAGAAAGTTTATTCAAAGGGATAATAACAGAGAACTTCCCAATCTAAAGAAAGATATTAATATACAAGTACAAGAAGTTTATAGAACACAAAGCAGATTTAACACAAGGAAGACTACCTCAGGGCATTTAATAATTAAACTCCTAAAGGTTAAGGATAAAGAAAGGATTTTAAAAGAAGCAAGAGAATAGAAACAAATAGCATACCATGGAGCTTCAGTTCATCTGACATCAGACTTCTCAGTGGAAATTTTACAATCTAGGAGAGAGTGGCATGACATATTTAAAGTGCTGAAGAAAAACAACGTTTACCCTAGAATAGTATATCTGGAAAAGAAATATCCTTCCCATATGAAGGAGAAATAAAAATTTTCCCAAACAAAAGCTGAGAAATGTTATTAATACTGAACCCATCTAACAAAAAGTGCTAAAAGGAGCAATTCAATCAGAAAGAAAAGGATATTAATGAGCAATAAGTAATCACCTGAACACTTACAGAAAAGCACAGGATTTTATAACACTGTAACTGTGCTATGTAAACTACTCTTATCCTAAGCAGAAAGACTAAACAATTAATCAATCAAAAATACTACAACATTTTCATTTTCAGCTATATTCATTACAATAAAATATAAATAAAAACAACAAAATGTTTAAAAGCAGAGGGACTAACTTAAGGTGTATAGTTTTGATTAGTTTTTTTGTGTGCTAGCTTATTTATAGAAATAGTTTTGTCATCAGGTTAAAGTAATGGGTTATAAGATAGTATTTGCAAGCCTTAGGGTAATCTCAGACGAAAAAACATACAATGGATACACACACCCACAAAAGCAAGAAACTGAATCCCATTACCAAAGAAAATCATCTTCACTGAAGGAAGACAGGAATGAAAGCAAGAAGGAAGACCACAAAACAACTAGAAAAAAAAATGGGATGAGTAAGTCCTTACTCATCAATAACAACATTGAATATAAATGGACTAAACTTTCCAATCAAAATACATAGAATGACCGAATGGAAGAAAAAACAAGACCCATTGACCTGTTGCCTACAAGAAATACACTTCCCTATAAAGACACACATAGACTAAAAATAAAGGGATAGAAAAAGATATTCCACACCAATGGAAACCAAAAAAGAGAGAAGTCACTATACTTATATTAGACAAAATATATAGATTTCAAGACAAAAACTATAAGAAGAGAAAAAGAAAGTTGTTATATGATATGATTTGGCTCTGTGTCCTCACCCAAATCTCATGTTTAATTGTAATCCCCTGTATCAGGGGAGGGGCTTGCTGGGAGATGATTGATTGGACCATGGGGGTGGATTTCCCCCTTGCCGTTCGTATGATAGTGAGTGAGTTCTCATGAGATCTGATGGTTTAAAAGTAGCATTTTCCCTTTGTGCTAGCGTTCTCTCTCTCTCTCTCTCTCCTGCCACCATGTAAGACATGACTTGCTCCCCTTTTGCCTTTTACGATTTTGCCTTCTATGCTCTGATTTTAAGTTTCTTGAGGCCTCCTCAGCCATGCGGAACTGTGAGACAATTAAATCTCTTTTCTTTATAAATTACCCAGTCTCAGGTAGTAGCTATATAGCAATATGAAAATGGACTAATACAATTTATAATAATAAAGGGGTTAATTCAGCAAGAGGATATGTTGATAGTAAATATATATGTACCCAACTATAGAACACCCAGACATATGAAGAAAATATGAGCACTAAATGAGAGATAGGCACCAACAAAATAAAATCTGGAGATTTGAACACCCCAATTTTGGCATCAGAGAGATCTTCCAGACAGAAAATCAAAAAAAGAAACGTCATAGTTGTTCAGCACTATAAACAAAAGGAATCTATAATACATTTACAGACCATTTCAACCAAGAGCTGCAGAATACATATTATTTTCTTCATCACATGGGCCATTCTCAAGGACAGACCAGGTACTAAGTCACAGAACAAGTCTTAAAATATTCAAAATAATTGAAATTATTTCAGACATCTTTTCTGACCACAATGAAATAAAAAGAAATTAATAAGAAAATTTTGGAAACTGTACAAATTAAAAAATGTGCTCCTGAATGACCAGTGAATCAATGAAGAAATTAAGAAGGAAACTGAAAAATTTCTTGAAACAAATGATTATGGAACCACAGCATACCAAAACCTATGGGATACAGCAAAAGTAGTGCTATAATCAAAAGTTTATAGCTGTGTAAGTGCCTATATCAAAAAAGAGAAGAATCTTCAAATAAAAATTTTTATGATGCATCTTAGAGAACCAGAAAACAAGAGCAAAACAAACCCAAAACTAGTAGGAAAAACAATAAATATCAGAGGAATAATAAGATTGAAATGTTAAAATACAAAATATCAATGAAATAAAAAGTTGGTTTTTTTTGAAAGGTTAAACAAAATTGATAAACCTTTAAGCCATGTAAGAAAAAAAGAGAGACAATCCAAATAAAGTCAGAAATGAAAAAGGAGACACTGAAACTGATACAGCAGAAATTCTAAAGATCATTAGTGGCTGATATGAGCAACTATATAGATTCTTTCAATTCATGAACATGGAATCTCGTTTCATTTTTTGGTGTGCTATTCATTTCTTTCATTAGGTTTTTATAGTTTTTATTATAGAGATCTTTAACTTCTTTGGTTAATTCTTATGCATTTAATTTTATTTGTTGCTATTATAAATGGGATTTAAAATTATTTTCAAATTGTTCACTGTCTGCATATAGAAATGCTACTTGTTTTTGCATGTTGATTTTTTATCAGATTTATCAAATTTGTTTACAACTTTATCAAATTTGTTTACCAGTTCTAATAGTTTTCTTGTGATGTCTTTAGGTGTTTCCAAATATAAGGTCATATTATCAGCAACAAGATTAATTTGACTTATTTCTTTTTTTTCCAACTTCAGTGCTCTTTGTATGTTTCTCTTGTCTGATTCCTTTAGCTAAGACTTCCAGTACTATTCTGAATAACACTGGTGACAGTGGACACCTCTATCGTGTTTCAGATCTCAGAGAAAAGGCTTTCAGTTTTTTTCCCCATTCGGTTTGATCTGAGCTGTAACTTTGTCATATATGGTTTTTATTATGTTGAGGTATGTTCCTTCCACACCCAGTTTTTTGAGAGTTTTTATTATTAAGAGATGTTGATTTTTATCATGTGCTTTTCCAGCCTCAGTTGAAATTATCACATGGTTTTTGTCTTTTGTTCTGTTGATATGATGTATTGCATTGATTGATTTGCATATGTTTAACCATTCATTCCAGGGATAATCCCTACTCTGTCATGATGAATCAATGTTTCTGACAAGTTTCTGAATTACTTTTCTGTGTTAGCTTAGAGATCACTGAGTATCTTGAAAACTGCTTTTTTGAATTCTCTGTTAGAGAGCTCACATATCATATGAAGTGTTTTTATAAGTAAGGACTTCTGCCACTTTGTTGCTTATTTTTCTATTCTTGTGTAATTCCTCATTTGTATGTTTTCTTTCTTACTGTCTCCTTTATGATGAAGTCATTTTCTCTGCTATAAAGTTTCAATTCTTTGCTTTTTGTTTTTAGTGTATCTGTTACAGGTTTCTGTAGTTTGCTATTGTGAGGCTTACAAAAAACATTTTACTGACATATTATTTTAAAAAATAACAACTTGTCTTACATCACTATCATAGTAACAAAGAAAAAACTATAAAATCTGTATACTTTAACTTCATCCCCCACATTTGGAATTTTTGTTATCTCAATTTACATATATTTATATTGCCTGTCTCCTAACAGGTTACAGTAGCTATTATTGTTTTGAAGATTTATCTTTCAGGCTTCATACTAGGGTTGTGAGTAAACTGCACACTGCAATTGCAGCATTAAAGTATTCAGCTGTTATCTACATATTTAATTTTACCAGTGTGTTTTATACATTCAAATATTTTCTTTTTTGCATTTTTGTGGTCTTTTTTT
Source organism: Cebus imitator (assembly GCF_001604975.1). NCBI lineage: Eukaryota > Metazoa > Chordata > Mammalia > Primates > Cebidae > Cebus > Cebus imitator. The sequence goes on along the minus strand of NW_016107613.1, from coordinate 1,011,894 downwards.
TTTTGTAAGATGTCTCCGGTGGTGGTGAATTCTATCAGCTTTTGTCTGGAAAGTGCTTTATCTCTCTTTCATATTTGAAGGATAACTTTTCCTGATACAGCAGTCTTGGATAGAGTTTTTTTCACTCAGCACTTTAAAATGTTGTTTCATTCCCTCCTAGAGTCTATGGTTTCTGTTGAGAAGTCCGTTTCTAGATGAAATTGGAGCTCCTATGTATGTTATTTGTTTTTTCTTTCTCTTGCTTCCTTTAGGATCTTCTCTTTGTCCTTGACCTTAGAGGATTTGTTTATTATTCACCTGGAGATGGCCTTACTTGGGTAGAATATGTTTGGTGTTCTTTAAATTTCCTATGCATGAATGTTTATATCTTTCTCACATTTTGGAAAGTTTTCTGTTAGTATTTCTTTGAATAAACTTTCTATGCCTTGTTCTTGTTCTGTTCTCTCTTCAACACCAGTGGTTCCTAGTTTTGGCAATTTTTTATGTCTTGTAGATCATCTTCATTTCTTTTATTCTTTTATTTTCTCTTTTGATTGTATATTTTTAAATAGCTTATCTTCAAGTTTGCTAATTCTTTCCTCAGCTTGATGCATTCTTCTGCTGAAAGGCTCTAATAAATATTTCAGTTCAGCAATGTATTTCTAAGTTTTATTAGGTTTTTCCGACAAGTTTCTGAATTACTTTTCTGTGTTAACTTAGAGATCATCGTGTAATCTTAAAACCGCTATTTTGAATTCTTGGTTAGAGAGTTCACATAGCATTGTCGTCTCAGGGAGTCACTGGTTCCTTGCTTTGTCAACGAAGGTCATAATTTCCTATTAGCTGATGTTTCATGTGGATGTATGTCTATGCCTTTGCATTGAATAATTAGTTATTTATTTCAATTTTCTCTGTCTGGCTTATTTTGTTTTTAGCTGGATATGTTGGCTTAGAGATTCTTTAAATTTATCTGTTGATGTCTTTCTTTTTTATTTTCTGCTAGGTCACTGCCTCCTCTTTGGCATTAGATAGCCTTGGCTCTAGTAAATGATCCCAGTCCTTTCCATCCCAAATAAAGGATATTCCAAAGGGGATATTTTGGTATTGTGGGAAGGCTGGCCTAGGGATTCATGATCAGGATACTTGTGGAACATACCTAACAACAGTGTGTTGCCAACCATTCTGATATGGCATCTCCTTTGTCTGGGTTATACAGCAGAGTTTCCAGGGCTGGAGATGGTAGTTCCATTTTCCCCCCTTTCTCTCTGCCTGTCCTCAGAAATATGTCTCCCTTCAGACACTCATGATGCTTCTCATGGGCTGAGTCAGGACCAGGTCTCTTACCAGAAAACTGATATGGTTTGGATCGGGGCCCCACCCAAATCTCATATTCAATTGTAATCCCCAGTTGGAGGTGGGGCCTACTAGGAGGTGATTAGATCGGGGTGGGGCGGGGAGAGCTGTTTAAAAGTGTGTAGCACCTTCCTCCCCTCTGTATTTTTCGTTCTGTAGCCATGTAAGATGTGCTTACTTCCTTTTTGTCTTCTGCAATGTAAGTTTCCTGAAATCTCCCTAGCCATGTTTCCTCTATAGCCTGTGGAACTATGAGCCTTTAAATTAAACCTCTTTTCTTTATAAATTACTCATTCTCAGGTATTTCTTTATAGCAGTGTAAGAATGGACTAATACAGGAACCTGAGATGACAAGGAAGCTGGTTGTCTACCTCAACCTCACTTTTTCTAGTGTATACATTATGAGTTAGAAAGAAATTTTTCATGATGCTGGGCAGATTGAGGGGATAGGTGTTGCAGACATGGAAGTCTGATTCTCTTACCATCTGCTTTGAGTTTTTCATTTCTCTCTGGCCCTGGTAACTGTCCCGTTCTCATCTTTGTATTCTTTGATGTTGCTGGTGATAATCTCAATGCTGTTTTTTTATTTTCTTTGTGGGGGAAGTGAAACTAGCTTGCTTCCATGCTTCTATTTTGAAACCAGAGCTCTACTTGTGAATTTTTTATTTTAAACATACAGTACTTTTTACATTTTTCTCTGTGTTATAAAACAGGTCTATATTAGTATATTTCTAGTACTAGAGATAGATTCAGTCAGATAATGGAGGTTCTCTGTTTAAATTTTTCACACCAAGAAGATGAGAACTTGCAAAGTTTGGTCATAGAAATTTATATCACAGTAGTATGTTTGAAAAAGAGCTGAAAAGGAAGACAGACTTATAACAGATATTTTATAGTCAACCAGAATATTTTCCTTGTTTTGTATTGACAGTCCCAAGACAGCTGCAACAATAGCCGTTTACTGTTAGCATGTTGTCATAGTCTGTTCATTGCTACTGTAACGAAATATCTGAGATTGGGTAATTTATAAACAACAGAAATTTATTTCTTAGAGTTCTATTCTAGAGAACTCTTCAAACCATAGTACGTGCTCTTCTGTCTGAGCAGGTAACTGAACTCATTCCCCTAAACAAATAAGTCACCAGTGCTGCCTGGAGATTCTTGTTCCCTAGCATTCCTCCCATCCAGAGCACTTACTATAGAAGTTAGTAGGACTGTGGTTTACTATCCAACCCTTAGCCCACTTTGCATAAATTCTCTTTTCTAGTTTTCCTGTTCTCTAAGCTAATAGTTATTCTAGTATTTTCTTATATTAATTTTAATGCAAACTTTTTGTTTTTTACACATGCAAACAGGCTGATCAGACTTTGGATTTACTGATAGTGATTTCTTTGATAAACTCAATAAGGATTAAAAAACCCTATTATTTTCAACTTTAAAGGTTATATTTTATATATTATCTGTGTTTTATAGATACTTTTCACTATAGGATATCTTCTATATAATAAAAATTATGAAATAAAAAGTTATTTATAGTTTCTTTAACCACTATCAACATTTTGATATAAATCCTACCATTTTTAGTGTGTATATAAAATATATACACAGACATATATGTATACAGTAATACATATATGTGCATATATACTTTTTACAGAAAATGAATTCTGTTTTTACTTTTTGGTGTAGTCTGTTATGTCAGTTCAAAATTTTATTTAATTTTATTCAATTAACAGAGATATAATAACACTTGCTTGAATTAGGAGGTTTTTTCTTTCATAAAGACTTCCAGAGGTGGATATTTCATGCCTGATGAAATATCTGATGGCTTCACAGACTCTCTGGTGTGATCTTAGCTTACTGCAACTTTTGCCTCCTGGGTTCAAGCTACCCTCCCACCTTAGCCTCCCTAGTAGTTGGGACTATAGGCATGCTCCACCATGCTCAGCTAATTTATTGTGTTTTTAGTAGAGATGGCATTTTGCCATGTTGCCCAGGCTGGCTTCAAATTCCTGACCTCAAATGATCCACCTGCCTTGGCCTCCCAAAGTGTTGGGATTACAGGTGTGAGCCACTGCACCTGGTCTTCTTTATCATTTTGCTTTATCATCTTTTACATGTTATTGACATTCTGTAGGTCACATAGGAGCTACTATAACTCTAGCCATAAAGTAGGCTTTCCAAGCCAAAAGAGCAATGGGACAAAAGGAGATTAGGATGGAATCTGCATGTGCCTCCTTTAAAAAAGTTCTCCTGGGAGCTCATCAAACACTTACATATTGTTAAAGGATTAGTGTTTTAGTTTTAACTGGACTTTTGCTATTCCAAGTAAAGCCAAAGTTCTTTTAGAGGAGAATAAGCGCTCATAGATCTTACAATTAGTAGTTTCTATGCCATTTCTACTTGTCATTAACTGTTTTTCTACAACACACATTTTTGGCTTTATATTATACAAGTTATAGAGAAACAATTATTTAACCAAGACCCTTTCATTGGACATTAGTTATTTCAAATTCTTCACTTCTATGAATAGGGCTCTAATGAATACCCCCATGTTATATTTCTGTATATCTAGGTTTATATCCTTAAAATAAATTTCCAGGAGTGAAATTGCTGTGTGAAAGGACATGCATCATTTTAAGACTTTTTGATGGGTATTGCCAAAAATCAGCCTTCCGATCTTTGTGTGTTTATCATTTCTTGACTTGTAATTTTGAGCAAAGCTGTGTGATTTAGGATGGTGTCCTCAGTTTTTTTTTCTGCTGCATGTATTTCCTCCTGCCATTAAAAAATGCCTGTTGAAGTTAATGGGAAGACGGGAACAGTTTGCGACGAAATCCATTGAGGTAGTGTCTAGTTTTAATTAAATATTATGAGTAAATTATTAAATCCAACAAAGAAAAGAGACATCTGCATTGCCATGTATATTAGCTTGGAACATAAACAAGGCTGAAGATAAGCTAGGAAATTGTTCGTGCTCCACAGAACATACTCATCATCCCTGCAGGAAAGGAAGAGATAACAACTAAAATAAATTTCTTGTAATTGTTAGGAGTTCATTCTGTGATATACTAGGACTTGTTTTGAAAGCATAAACATTTAGCTTTTACACACACGCACACGCACACGCACACACACACACACACACACACACAGCCATTAAATTTGTAGGTGCAGTTCAATACCCATAAACCATTCTCAGAGGAGTGTTTTAAAAATGTGGAGCATCAGGCTTTACAGAAAATCTCATCACACTAAGATGTGACTGTGATATAAAATTCTATTAAGATAAAACCCAAAGAGAATGATTCCTTTTTTGTTCTTTGAAGTTAATTTTTGGCTAGCATTCTGGGGCAAGAGGAAGAACTGTCTCTCTTTGTGGATGGAGATTTTTGGTATGCCACTAGTTGTGAATACAGGTGAAAGGAAATGTCAGAATCAAGAATCATTCCAAAACATACAGATTATCATGTAAATTAAATTAAGATAATAAATATTTCATTGTGAAGCAAATTGAGGAAACAAAGCAAAACAAAACAATAATCAGGCAAATAATGGCCAAAATCACAGGCACCTTATTATATTAACAAGAGGCAAGCAAATAAATGCATCTGCTAGACAGATGCAAATCTGGTGGGAGCATTGTTAAATTCTCTCTCACATGTCTTTGTCACTCTTGTCCTTTTTCTTTTCTTCTCTCCTGTTGTTAAAGTTATTTGGCCTGAAATATTACAAGTACATTTATTAGATATGGTGAATTTAATCTTATAGTTTCTCTATAACCAAGTGGTGTTTTTATAATCTTATGAACATTATTTAAATTTTAGTACTATAGTATTAAATTTGTTTCTCTTTATATATCCTTTAAGAATTCCCTAATGAATGTCAATTTGAGAATATTAAATATTTTTATATAGACAAACATATGAAACTAATTCACTTAAATTGAAAAAGAAGGAAAAATAGAATATAACTAGTTAGAAAAAAAGTCAGTATTAGATATGATTTATTATAGAACTTTGATAATATCTGCTTTATTTTCAGTTTTGTTTACCTTGCCTGCTTAATACCCTTCCCTGCCTTCACCACCTAAGATAAAGCTCCACATCATCTCAGCTCCAATGATGTCAGAAGCACACAATAATGTTTTAATTAAATTTTATTTTTCCAGCCTTATTGGGATATAATTTACAAATAAAATTGTATATGTTTAAGGTATGTGATTTGATGATTTGCTATGTGTTTATATTGTAGAATGACTACCACAAGGCAGTTAGCTAATGTAATCTCTCCCAAGATAAATCTGATAAGTCCGAGGTAGACTCTACAAGGTTGAGCAGTACATGATTTTGTCTGCATGGAAGACTGAATAAAACTGCATATTGGATAACTTTTTTCTTTTAGTTTTATTAGAAAACATTTACTACTTACAAAGAATCTTAACGAATAATCTAGTTAAAACCTGCATACGCCCAACTCAGTTTTGGGAGTAAAACATTAACAATATAGTTGAAGCCTCATTGTGATATATTCATACAGAGGAATTGGAAGCAGCAGTAAAAATAAATGAATCATAGCATGCATCTCAACAAGAATAAATTTTAAAAGCATAATGTTAATGTTATTTACAAAATCAAGCTGCAGAAGAATAGTGCAGTAGAATATATATATCATCTGATTATTATACATGTAATATATCTTATACTATATATGTGTCATATAATATACTAAATGGTATATTTATACATATTATGTACATGTATAAATTGCATACATTATATATGTACATTTTATACAAGTTCATATTATACATTACAGTACTATATGTCTATAGCATATACTAGTGTATAATACCATATTACTGTGATATATGTGTACTATATATGTATATATAGTTTACAATTTGAGGAAAAAGTACTAAATATTGCTTATGAGACATATATACATAGATTAATTTTGAGAAGTAGCTGTCTTATTTTTAGGCAGTTTCTTCTTTCCTTAAAGGAAAAGTAATTGTAACAGTACTAGCTAAATATGGTAATGGAATGTCAATATTTGAGTGCTCTGGGTTTTAAGAGTGCACATCAGGATAGATCATGAATACTGAGAACTACTTAACATTTATTGCTTGCTTACCAAGTGCTAGGCATTGACATTCCAATGTTTTTGCTTTGAATCTCACAGACACAAGGAATCACAGTTCTGTTATGTTTCACTCTTTGCCATTTCACTTCCCCACCAGTACTTATTTCCTGAGCTTTCACCCATTGCTCTTTCACTTACCCTCTCTTTGCATTCCAACCTTATGACTTGCTTACAGGTCTACAGTCTTGGCATCTATTCCTGAAGTTACTTTTTTTTTTTTTTTTCCCATTT
>NW_016107613.1:995858-1000683 GCF_001604975.1 Cebus imitator | reverse complement strand
CTGCAGCAGCTGCTGAGCAGCAAGGGTTGTTACCAGTTTTCTTCTTCTGCTATCTTTGTCCCAGAAGGATACCCGCCTAGTGTCAATCTGATCTCTCTTTTATGAGGTGTCTTTTTACTTTTTAAAGCATGTCCATGTCCTTCATCACAGCCCTGCTTTGAGCAGAGTTAATGATTACCTTCTTTGGGTGACTTAAACTTAAACATACCTCTACTTTAGCCCTCATCATAAGGTATTAGAGTTATCTATCCCAAAGCAGCTTCTCTTAGACCAATTCTTGAATGAAGAGACCCTAAAATTTAGGTTTTATATTAACATCTACAATAGATGTTAATTGAATTGTTTTTCTTCTTAGACTGCTTGGAGGTTAAAGACAAAAGGTGTAGCAAAATAGAAAAAGAAGGTATTTGAGGGCATAGCTTGCAGCCTTTAACAACTCAAGTGTAGGGATTTGGCTCTCAGGACTTACTCTCTGCTTAGATCTGAAGAGAAGGAGGGTTGAAAGGAAGGGCACACTGGAAGGAATCAACAAGTGTATATGCCGTAATCTCACTTTAGGTTATCCAGTCAGCAGATGAGAAAATACAAAGCATTGAGAAACTACTCTGTGGTATTCTTAGTTGCATAAATAATATAAATTTATTGTTTCACAGTTCTGGAAGCTAGATGTCCAAAATCAACATATTGACAGAATTGGTTCCTTCTGAGGGCTTTGAGGGATAGATCTGTTCTAGATATTTCTTCTTGGTATTCACATATCTCTCTTTTCCCTGTGTTTCTTTATGTTATTTTTCCTCTATGCTTCTCTCTGTGTCCAAATTTTTCCTTTTTATTAAGGACACTAGTCATCTTGAATAGGGGCTCACTCTAATGGTATTATTTTAATTTGTTGACCTCTGTAAAGACCCTAGTTCCAAATAAAATCACATTCTGAGGTACTGCGGGTTAGGACTTCAACATAAATTTTGCAGGAACCAGTTAGCCCCTAACAGCTTCCAGTAGATTAGGAGATAGAGTTGTATATATGGGGTGCTCTAACTGGTCAAGAAGAGGAGGAGGGTTATTACATGAGCCTGCTTCTTTAGGGCTGGTAGACAACAAAAGAAGCTATGATAGGCAGGGAGATTAAATCATTTCTCTCCATAGTTTGGTGGGTCAGGTAGTCCAAAGGACACCAAATATCAGGGCCTTTCCTTTATTTCATAAGGTAGCTTCTCAGGCTGACCTTGTCCAAACCTGGGATTTATATATCCCTCATTTTTTAGTTCAACTATCCCCATTGTTGAGCACTTAGGTTTATTCTGTATCCTAGCTATTGAGAATAGTGCTGCAATTGCAGGCATCTTTTTGATATAATGATTTTATTTCCTTTGCGTAGATACACAGTATGGGATTGCTAGATTGAATGCTAGTTCTGTTTTTAGTTCTTTGCGAAATCTCTATACCATTTTCCATAGAGGTTGTACTATTCTACCTTCTTACCAACATATGAAAGCATTTTCTTTTCTCTGCATCCTTGCCAAGATCTGTTATTTTTTAACTTTAATAATAGCCATTCTGATGAGTGTAAGATGATATCTCATTGTAGTTTTAATTTGCATTTTTCTGATGTTTAGTGATGTTGGACTGTTTTTGATATTTTTTTGGCCCTTTTTATGTCTTATTTAAAAGTGACTATTCTATCCTTTGCCCACATTTTAGTGGAGTTATTTGGGTGTTTTTTTTTTTTTATTGTTGTTGTGGATTTGTTTGAGTTCCTTGTAAATTCTACATATTAGCTCCCTGTTGGTTGCATAGTTTGCAAATATGTTTTCTCATTTATTAGGCCAGTTGTCTGTTTACTCTGTTGAGTCTTTCTTTTGCTGTACAGAAGCTTTTTAGTTTAATTAAGTTCCACTTGTCTATTTTTGTTTTTGTTGCTTGTACTTTTGAGGTCTTTGTGATAAATTCTTAGCCAAGGCCAATGTCCAGAAGAATTTTCTGTAGGTTTTCTTTTAGTATTTTATAGTTTCATATCTTTCATTTAAGGCTTTAATCTATTTTGAGTTCATTTTTTTTATATGATGAGAAATAGGGGTCTAGTTTCATTCTTCTGCATATGGCAATTCAGTTTTCATAGTATCATTTATTGAAAATGTTTTCCTTTTCTCCAGTACATGTTTTTGTCAACTCTCTCAAAGATCAGTTAGATATGTGGATTTATTTCTGAGTATTCCATTCTGTTCCATCTATTTATGTTTCTATTTTTATACCAGTACCATGCTGTGCTGTTTTGGTTACTATAGCTGTACAATATAATCCAAAGTCAGGTAATGTTATGCCTTTAGCTTTTTTCTTTTACTTAGAATTTATTAGACTATTTTAGCACTTCATTGGTCACATATGAATTACTTTTTTTTCTAATTCTTTGAAAAATGACATTGGTATTTTGATAGGAATTGCATCAAATGCATAGACTGCTTTGGGTAGAATGGTCATTTTAACAATATTACTTCTTCTTATCTGTGAACATAGGATGATTTTCCATTTGTTTGTGCCATTTGTAACAACTTATTTCATTCGTGTTTTATGGTGTTCTTTGTAAAGATCTATTTTTTTCTGTAGTTATTGTAAATGAGATAGTCTTCCTTATTTCATTCTCAGCTTGATAGTTATTGGTGTATAAAAATGTTACTTATTTTTCTACGTTGATTTTGTATTCTGAAACTTTCCTGAATTTATTTATTGTCTAAGAATATTTTTATTGAGTCTTTAGGGTTTTCTAGATATGAAATATCAGCAATTAATGTACAAAGACCTTATTTAATTCTGGACCTGAACTGTAGCTCATTTTCTTTTACTAGATCAGAGATTCTTTCTTTGAGGTCCATGATTTATGTTTTCTGGTGGGGGGAAGCTATGAACTTTGAAATTTATTCAAAATTGTAAATGCTGTGATATTTTCATAGAAGAGGTTTATGCTTTTCATTAGATTCTAAAATGGGAACTTTGTTCTATTCATCTGCATTATAAGAAAAGTTCTGACTCTTCTTTCAAATAGCAAAAACATTTTTAGTACTAATGCTAGTACTTTTTATAATATTGTGGTGGCATTTTTAACTTATTTAAAATATTTTATACCTCAATCATCTTACTTTTTTAAAATTTCTGCCTACACCAAGTTCCTTTTTATCTCAGTTTGCTTCCTTATTTCATCTGTGATCTCTTATTTTATATTTTAAATTTTATTGAGAGCAAAAGTAGATCTTATTTAAAATGCACTTTTGTTTTCTGTAGTAAATCTCCTCCTTTCCTCTAACTTTTCCTAATACTACTGACACTACATTAATACATCTTTTATTTTTTTAATATTTCAAAGTTTGTCTGTTGCTATGTATATGCTTCTTATCTGTCTGGGTCCCATTTTTGTTAAATATAATGCCTAAAATTTTCTTGAATTCCTTTATTTTTCACCTGGGTACAACTATATTTCTTCTTTTTAGTTGCAAGCAGGGTTATATTGCACTTAACTTTCATTATTTTATCAGGGGAGTGAGTGTAAACCTGTGACTCAGAGTAGACAAAATACGTGTTTAAATTTTTCTGCATTCTGTATTTGAATTTAACCGCTGTGGTAGGCAAAATAATGTCTCTCTGCATGATGTTCACACCGTAATCCTTGAGTCTGTGAATACATTTGCTACCTGGCAAATGTGGAATTAAGGTTGCAAATCAGCTGACCTTAAAATAAGGGATTATTCTGATGGTGATGATGATCATGATTATTATTATTATTATTTTGGGTCCTGCTGTGTCACCCAGTCTGGAGTGCAGTGGCACAATCTCAGCTCACAACCTCTGCTCCAAGGTTCAAGCTATTCTCCTGCCTCAGCCTCTCCCGAGTAGCTGGGATTACAGGCACCTGCCACCACGCCCAGTTAATTTTTGTATTTTTAGTAGAGATGGAATTTCACCATGTTAGCCAGTCTGGTCTCGAACTCCTGACCTCAAGTTATTCGCCCACCTCAGCCTTCCAAAGTGCTAGGATTACAGGTTTGAACCACTGTGCCTGGCCATTACAAGGGTTTTTAAAGTGGAAGAAGGAGGCCAGAGAGGAGGTCAAGATGATACTCTGTAAGAAGGATTTGATGGACCTTATTGGCTTTGAAGATAGAGGAAGGGGGTTAGGAGCTGAGAGTGCACATAGGAAAGGTAAGGAAACAGATTCTCCCTGAGAGCCTTCACAAGGAAAAGTTGCTTTGCTGGCAACACTTTAATTTTAGCCCAATGAGACTTGTTAGATTTTTAACCTAGAGAATTGTTAAGACAGTAATGTATATTATTTTAAGCCATTTAGTTTGAGGAAATTTGTTATGGTAGCAATAAGAAATTAATCCAGTGTAGCTATCTTGAGTCCCTCTTTATTTTGGCTGGACATACTCCAGATATCTTTTGTAGCTATGTCCAGACTCTTTCCATGTCCTCCTCCTGCAACTTGAGAGACCAATTTTTCCTTAGTACGATAAAGAGTTATCTTGCTGTTTGACTTGAAAAGATTACAAAAATGATTTGATCTTCTAGCACAGTTACTTCAGAATATTCTTGTTACATGGTACGGAAATGAAATTTACGCATTATACTGTGTGGTCTCATTTCCCCATGGGCCAGCCTCATTCTTTAGCCTTTCCTATGGTAGAAGCTCATAATGACTTTTGCCAATAACTCTTCTCTGTATTTCTTTTGACACTTTTTGTTTTTCAAAATGGAGTTGATAATTTGTCCTATGTGTTTTTCTTAATTTTATTCCCACTTGCACTATGCTAGACTTGCTCTAAATTTTAAAAAA
>NW_016107613.1:989889-995781 GCF_001604975.1 Cebus imitator | reverse complement strand
GTTTCTTAGCCCTAATTTTTTTTTTTGACAAGTGTCTCAATTTGTTGCCAGGCTGGAGTGCAGTGCTATGATCTTGGCTCACTGTAACCTCAGCCTCCTAGGTTCAAGAGATTCTCCTGCCTCAGCCTCCTAAGTAGCTGGGACTACAGGCGTGTGCCACCATGCCCAGGTAATTTTTTTGTTGTTTGTAGAGACGGGGTTTCACCATGTTGGCCAGGATGGTCTCCATCTCTTGACTTCATGGATCTCCCCACCTGGGCTTCCGAAAGTGCTGAGGTCACAGGCATGAGCCACTGCATCCAGCCTCTGCCATGTTTTTATTCTGTCATTTGTAATGACCAAATGCTGGCTTTAGACATCCTCTTCAAGTAACCATTTTACTTAGAAGCCCTTTTTATCACAGAATATACACTTTTCTTAAATTAGCAATGTCAGTTTTTTCAAAATATTTCTTTATAAGGTCTTACCTGCTTGGCAGTTCTACTACTCACAGGATCATATTAACAGAAATCAATGTACTCACATACATAAATCTGGGGCTGCTATAGACTAACTTGTGTATCTCCAAAATTCATATGTTGAAATTCTAATCTCCAATGTGACTGTATTGTGACATGACGCCTTTAGGACATAAATAAAGTTAAATGTGGTCCTAAGGGTGGGGCCCTAATCCGACACAGAAGAGGTCTTCTAATGTCTCCTTTCTCTTCTTAGAGGAAGACAGATCTTTCTCTTTCTCTCTCTCTGTCTGTCTCTCTCTCTCTCTCTCTCTCCATGCACAAAGAAGGGGTGATGTGAGTATTCAGTGAGGAGGTCCTCAGACCTTCCAAGAGAAGTGTCCTCAGAATGAAACCTATTCTGCTGGTACCTTGATCTTGAATTTCCCAGCCTCCAGACCTGTGAAAAATAAATTCCTGTTGTTTAAGCCACCCAGTCTATGTCATTTTGTTATGTCAGCCTAAGCCAAGACAAGACCATGTGGGACTCAGCTAAGTCCTTAGGTGTAGTTTCTATAGAGTATGGCCATGATGAGTCCATGCTCAGTATCTAAACAGGAAGAAGATGATCTCAAGAGACTTATTTCTGGAAATTCAAAAGGCCTCTGCATAGTAGATTATTTGGATTCTTCTTCTTTGGATGACATGTTCTTTTTTTTTTTTTTTTTTTTTTTCCTGGGAAAAGAATTCTTCCCAGAGAACACATGTGTTTCAGGATTTTTTTTCCAATGGCACTTCTTTGCCATCATAACTCAGTACTATATAGGCTTAGGACTTCAAAGATACTCTTGATGATAATATTTAAAATTCTTATTTTAGAAGATTCGTTTCCGACTCTATAGATAATACTAAGAATATAAGTATTCATGATAAAATTCCTTCTTACTGCTGCTTTTGCAGCATGAGGAGATAGATAAAAGCAGGCCCTGGAGTAAGGTAGACATTGGCTGCAATCCTGACTTCGCTGCTTGCTAGTTTTGCAAAATTGATAAAGTTATTTAATTTCTCTAAGCTTTAAATGTACCATCTATATGATGGGAATAACTGTTGGCTAGCAAGAGGGCTAAAATAAATAATATACTTTAAACCATTTATCATAGTTCCAGGCACAAATTTAGAACACAATAAATGGCAGCTGTATTATTTTATCCCAAAAAAAGTAATCAGTGTCACCTTCTGCCTCCATATCTATGCCTTTCAGGGAAACGCTCTCTTTTTATTTTAGATTCATAAAGAGACTGTTTTCTGTAAATACCTAATTTGATGAGATTTAGTTCTTTCTTTCTTTCTGTCTTACACACAGAAACATCATTTTTGACAGTTTTGGGAAATATAAAACTAAGGTAGACAAAAGCAGAAACAACAGCAACATGCCAACGTTTTATCTCAGCCTGGAGCAGACTTTCTGCTGCTTTCAAAGTTTCCTTGAGTTTTTTCTGGTTTTCATTTTTCCACACAAATAAAGATTTATTGACATGTATTTTTCTTAGCTCTTTAATCTGTCATTTTTTAATTTTAAAAGCTTTCGTCTTAATCTTACTTGTAAATTTTCTTAATTATATATTTTACTAATGTGATCAAAGGAAACAGTAATTTGAGATTGTCTATGGCAATTGATTCTAGTGGATGCATTTAAAAATCTACATTTGTTTAAGTTTTCATTATATTTATCTGCCATGATCAGAAATCATAGTGTTCCATATACTCCATAAACATGTATTTCCAAATACCCTAATCTTTCTCTTTAAGTTGCAAATTATTTTTAGACATTTTTGGTGGGAACATTTCTAAAGCTTAATCCATACTATCCTGTCCTTCCTCTTAACCTCTTAAATAAATGTGTATTATACTTTGTTTTTTTTTCAAGAGACAGAGTCTATTTCTATCACCCAGGCTGGAGTACAGTCACTGCAGCCGTAAACTTAAACTCCTGGGCTCAAGCGATCCTCTTGCCTCAGCTTCCTGAATACAGGGGACCACCACCATGCCTGGCTCATTTTATGTAATTTACTACTGTCTTTATGACTGTAGTTTTTTGTTGTTGTTGTTGTTGTTATAAAAGTTATTTTAATGCTGTTAGACCTTATTACTTCTCAAAAAGTACTCTATCCATTAAATAATAAAATTTTCTTTTTTTGTTATTCATATTTCTGATTCATTTGAGGTTAATAATATGCAAAAAAAAAAAAGCCTTTCTAAGAAGTCTTAGGAAATAAATTTCCTCCCTTCCTTGAGAGGATAGGCATTTAAAAAAAAACTATGGTAGAGACTGCTCAATGTGGAACTTTGGCGAAGTATGGCAAAGCATGGCAGATACTCCTGGAAAATCACAAGGAAAGAGAACCAGAACTAACATTTGCCCTAGTTGTATAATTTTACTCATTGCCTTGATTATTACTGAATCAGGCCTGATTTAGGCTTTCTGCCACTTTTCATCAAAAGATTTGTAGCAGATTTATTACAGAAAGAAGCAAATGGAATTTACAATATCTATTTCAACTTTTTGAAAAGTTTACTACTTGATCTTTTTCATTGTTAAATTCTGGGGAACTGACTCTCCTGTAAGTACTGTGCTGTCATCATGTATAATATTTCTTTTCATCATTTAGTTTTTCATACCCAGATTTTCCTTGACATTCTGAATTTGAGCTCTCTATATAAATACCCATATATAGTCAAGCACATTGGATCATTTTATGAATCATCAATACTGTTACCTAGATAGTTAGCTGAAAGGTAAAATGTTCTAATTACATTTTATTATTACCTTCATTAACAATTCCTAAGGAATGGCTAAAATAGAGTTATGTATTTATTCAATATCCTAATTTTGCTAAAATTATCTCTTAAATCTTAATGTGTGAAGCCAATGTATGTGAAAACAAATTAAATAAATGAATACATTTAGACATGGTTTGGATATAAGTGGGCAACAAGACAAGTTCTATGAGAAAATAAATAGGACAATACTTCTATATATTTCACCTTGGCTTGGTACAACTCCAATTCTGAATATTGCAAGACATCCTATACAATGTGAATCTCTCCCAAAATTAAGCTTAAATTTTATCTCAGAAGAGCAGTAGAAGGTCATTGACAAATGAACTGATGCATAAGGCTCTCTGAAATATTTATTAGAAAAAATGGGTTACTCTTTTGAATAGGTAGGCACTTTCCCCAGCTGTAAGTCCATTGATGTTCAAAATTTTATTCTAAGCACTTAAACTTATGACTTTGATCCTTGTTAAAATAAACATGCTCCTTGGGAGGATTAATACACTATGATGTGAATAGGAAAGTTTCAGATGTTTTACTGATTTCAGTTGATATGGTGGAAAGAGGGATCATGAAGCATTGGCCCCCTCTGAGGAGAAAAGAGTTAAAAGATAAGAATGCTGGAAATCAAAGACAACGCCTAGCTACTCTTTTCTATTTTTGAACAACAATGGTTATAGGCCTCTGGCAGCCACTGTCTACACATTGAAAATGCTGTGAAATTTTACCCAAGATTGGAAAGATTGCCAATGGAGTGAGAAATTGGAAAAGCTAGTTGGTGTTTCATTTATAAAACAAACAAACAAACCAAAAAACAAAAAGCAAAAACAAAAAACCAGGAATATTATTTGAAACTTTAGGAAGAACTTCCATATTTAACTTTGCTATGTAGTTGTACAAGTTCTGGTAGGTTTTGGTTAAACCCCTCCCCAGTAGCATTTTAAAAGCCGTATAGATTCAAAACAAAGATCTGAATGATAGACTGATATTCCACAGAGGAGACTCAATTTATTCCTGGATCAATGCAGAAAGGCCTCTTTTCCAGTGCTTGAAGATCATTTCTTGCTCTTGAAGATCATTCAGTGCTCTCATAATTTTGCTATTATTTATAATATTCTGAAAGTGTGACATTTCTTTGCATGCATGCCTACTTTTTAAAAGTCAAATATACCTAAAAGGCAGTTTAATGGACCAAAGGCATCAAAATTTTAACATTTTTATACATAGGGTCCAATTGCCCTCCAAGAAGTGTGTGGCAGTTTTCTCCCCAGTTGTGTTCCCGGTAACAATTTGCAGGCATTCTGAAGAATTTGACTTTCTAGGGCATGCATTTTATATACATTTACTGGGAGATCAGTATGACTATGACAAGCCATAACAACCAATTGGCATGAATTAATTATTATCCTGCTTTTTATTGTTGCAGATTCACGCTAAATCATGAAAGAAGTATCTGTGACGCTCTTAACAGAAACTTGAGCCAATGTAGGGTTTCCCCTCAGGTACAGTTGTGCCTGAAATAATAGAGTACTGGGTTTGCTTCATTGAGCTCATCACTTTGTAACTGAATGTGCATAGCTCAGCAACACAAAGCACTAGGTGTTATTATTAATAGTTTTGTAAGTTTTACTGCCTAAACATTTTTTTGAATCTCCCTTTTAATTCTCCCTAGAGCACGTATTTAGGTTATCATTTTCTTTCACCTGTACCAATGCAGTGAGTCTCTGAATACATTTTTGCCCTCTCAAATCTGTTTTTGATCTTGAAGCTAGAGTGGTATTTTAAAAATGTAAATCTGATTGTATTACCTTTCTGCTTAACTAGAACTGCTGCATAAAATCTCATTTCTCTTACAATAAACAAACAATCTTTAATACTGCCTTGAATTCCACGTGTGACCTGATGCTGATGTACCTCTGTAGCTTCATTTTGTTCTTTGTCCATCCTCGCTTCCTGTATTTCAACCACACAGAATGTTGGTTTCCCAAAAGTTCTGCCATATTTTCTTCTGCCTCAGGATACTTGCACCTGCAGTTTTCCTTTTCTGACATACCATACCTTCCTTTCCTGTCTCTTCATTTATTCATCATATTGTTTAGCTATCATCAAAATGTCATTTAAGGTTTCCTTACTTCCCAGACTGCTATGGAAAGTATCAGCTGCTCTGCTTTTGTTCTTTCAAAACACCCTATCATTTTTCCTGTAGTGCCCACTGAGGTTTGCATTTATATATTTATGTCATTTATCATAACTCAGGGGTCCAAAAATGTCTGTAACATAGTAGATCTCCAATAAGTATTTGTGAAGTGATTGAATAAAAAATAAATAAGAGGTCAGGTGTGGTGGCTCACACCTGTAATTCCAGCCCTTTGGAAGCACGAGGTGGGCAGATCACCTGAGATCAGGAGTTCGAGGCCAGCCTGGCCAGCATGGTGAAACCCTGTCTCTACTAAAAACACAAAAATTAGCCAGGCATGGTGGCGAGCGCCTGTAATCCCAGCTACTCGGGAGGCTGAGACAGGAGTATAGCCTGAACTTAGGAGACGGAGGTTGCAGTGAGCTGAGATTGCACCATTGCACACTCCAGCCTGGGCGACGAGAACAAAACTCCATCTCAAAA